>NC_030443.2:12143457-12213457 GCF_001660625.3 Ictalurus punctatus | reverse complement strand
GTTTGACGTGTTGTGCATTTTGAGATGCTTTTCTTCTCACCATGGTTGTAAAGAGTGGTTATTTGAGTAATGTAGCCTTCCTGTCAGCTCGAACCAGTCTGACCATTCTCTCACTGACTTCTCTCATCAACAAGGTATTTCTGCCCACAGAACTGCCACTCAGTGGATGTTTTTTTGCATCATTTACAGCAATGTACCTTGATCTTGCCCTGCAACATACTATTTCGAATCCCACCACCTGATCCACAAAGCATGAATGCAGTTTGGCTGTTTAGGAACAGCCTAATTCATTAGCTAGAACACATGCTAGACCATAGTTTCAGAATTAGTAATAAGAAGGGATGAGGAAACAGACACAATGCAATACAGTACAGCACAAACAACAGTTATACAACTTTAGTTCTAGTAAAACACACAGTCACCTGAAATTTAAACACATCATCCAGAGAAAATGTAGATGCTAGCCAGACTCATAACATTTTTACATGTAACGAGAGAACCCCAGAGTAGAAATGTTGGCCAGAGGCTTTCTGCCTTTTTGTCGAGAGCACACACGTGATACACTTCATCACCAGAGACATTATCAGGAGAGGATAAAGACCATGGCTACATAACACCTCTACCTTACTTGCCATTTTTTAACCTAGTTAATTGGGCCTCCAAGGAAGCAGAGCATGTGAATGGGCAGCACAGTGGCGCTTTCACTTGCCCGGTGGCAGCTAATGAATTTATCATTTTTGCACCCCTGAATGAAGTTACAAAACAAGCTTGATTTTTTTTTTTTTCGAATAATAACAATGACATGCAAATTATTACAATGATGATGTGGGCTGCATCACAAATAGAAAACAGCTGCCTTGATGCCTCACTGACTGTGCTGGTTTGAAACATAATTTGAAGCCAGTATACTAATGGTATGTAACCCTAACGGTTAGGTTAGATAAAATAAAGTACCATTGAGTAGCTGCTCAAGATTATGGGATATGTAGGACAACTAAGGCTACTCAGGTCTCTCAGGTATCATGTCTCAATACTTTCCTGCTTCGAAATACAACTTGAAAAAGCAGCATTTTTTCACATTTCAGACACACACATGCTACATTGAAACTTTACCTAAAACTTAGCTCATTAGCAATTCACTTCATTCTGCAATTTCTGACTATTTGAATAAATATTAAATACATCATTATTGTACAAATATTATTAGAGCGATATTAAATCTGAATAGACTACCTTTTTTTTTTTTTTTACAGACAGTGTGTAAAGAAAAAGAAACTCGGGGGCATAATGTTATAGGAAAACATTCAGTCAATGAGAGCATGGTGTAATGCAGCTCGAAATGAAGCGGAGGTACTTTTACAACCCTAAAGTTGATTATTTTCCAATAACCCCATGCGCAGACGTGTTTTATTCCCCCAATACCGCAACAATTTGCCAATGATTAGAATTTTTCTTAATTAAAGAACACATCATACATTTAATTCATTTAGAGTTAGATTTCATATTGAGGAACGTCCGTGAGACAATATTAGACGCAGTTCTATTATTACTTACATTATAACAGCTGCAAACCCTCGTTCCCTCAACAGCCTCGGTTTTCTTTCTCTCTCAGGAAGTCAACAAGAGCAAAGCTGTCCATGCTGAAAACTCCCCATGTTGGAAAACTTAAAGTTACGACGGTTATAAAGCACTGACACTGGAGGCTCCTTCCAAAAAAAATACGAAATAAATTTCTCCTCACAGAAAATCTCACCCCGTCAACAATGTGTGCAGGTTGTTACTATAGAAATGATCATGCATTATGATGCGTTAATATAAACCTGTGATTCGTCTTACAGCTGGAACTATTGTCAAAGCTGCTGTTAGAGAAAATGAATCGATACCTTCTGACCAATTGAGCATCCAACTGCACTGTGGTATAAATCTAATTATTCAGCTGTCTGAAGGCTATGAGGCCTGGCATGTTTTTATTAAATATACACCGAGTTCGAGAAAGAAGCAGAGCAACACAGCAAGGCTAATTTATCTGAAAGGTCAACTAACTGCCCTTACACTACTGGATCACACATTACCAAATCAGTTTATTTGCTCCATTACGTCTGAACTACAAGCTAGTGTAGAGTACAATCCCTAGTAGGTCAAAGGTCTATGCAAGATTCTTGTGTTATTGTAACGTATCAGAGCTGTTAAGTGCTCGATCATTTGGGATAGAGATTTAATTCAGGTCCATACACTGATGTTTGTCAAGAGCTGCTGTCTGAGGCATTAGCATAAGTATATGCACTCACGAATGCACAACCAGCTTGTTTTTTTTCCCCCTCTTTGTCCTTGCAGGATTCTGTTTTGTTTCGACTCCTGTAAAAGCAAGACAGAGAGACAAAAGATGGAAAACGGAAGGGAGGGAGAGGGGGAGAGAGAGAGAGAGAGAAGGCTGCATCTTTAAAAAAAATCTCAAAATATCATCAGTTCTGTGCTTTTGATGAAAAGCACTCTCAGGTTTAGATCGTCCTGCTGAGGGTTGTAGGGTTGTGTAGACCCCAGAGGCTTGGCGCCGAAATGAGATTCCTATGGCTTGTCCTATGGCAATCTGGTTTTCATAGTCATGCTGCAAATCTGTTTCATCCATACACAAGATATCTGCATTGCAGAGAGTGTGCTAGAATGTCATTACCATACTGGAAATGATAATGGACTTCAGTGTGTGGCATTGAAATCCATCCATCCATCCATCCATCCAGTTTCAGTACCGCTCATCCTACACAGGGTTGCAGGAAGCCTGGAGCTTATACAAGGGGACTTGGGGCATGAGGCAGGGGACATCCTGGACGAGGTGCCAACCCATCTTAGGGCACGATCGCACACACATTTACAAAATTTGGAAACACCAATCGGCCTACAACACATGTCTTTGGAATGGGAGAGGAAACTGGAGTACTCAGAGGAAACCCCTGTAGCCCGGGGAGAACATGCAAGCTCATGCAGAGCAGAGGCAGGAATCGAACCCCCCACCCTGGAGGTGCAAGGCAAACGTGCTAACCACTAAGCCACTGTGCCCCCTGGCATCAAAATGTCCAGCTTTAACGCGTTTCCTGATAATCTGTTGATTTTTAACCAAATAGTCACAAGAATATGAATAGATCTGGATTAAACATAGGGACACAAGGTCAGGTTTAGGATATTAAAGTGTTTTAATTTAAACTCATAACAGGGGTTTTGAAAAGCTGAAAATAGCTGAGCAATAGCAGGCGATTAATGTAATAAATGTACAGCAGTAAGATCCTGAAAGAGAATGTATGACGGATTGTATGTTATTGATCGATGAAAGCACTGAATGGATAAATCAACAAATATCTGAAATGAGGACGGAGTTATGAAGAAAACGCTCCAGGGTACTGACGCTGGCTGTGTCGCACATTGCGCGCCTGATTGGATCTCATGAGAACAATCAGTCAGTTTCGCCATCCCTGTAGTCGTGCAGTTGGAGGAAAAGCACAGCAAGCGGAACTAACGACCCCTCTGTGGCGCTAACGAGAAGCTACCTTCCGCTCTCCTCCCCATGGGAGCATATCCCAGCAGGCTCTGCAGAAACCCCCAGGGCTGAGTGTGCATGTGTACAGTATGTGTGTATCTTGTGTGTGTGTGTGTGTGTGTGTGTGTGTGATACAAGAGGTGATGATACTGCTGACTCAGCATGGCACATTTAAACACTCACAATGAGCACTGTGCGCTAGGCTGAAACTGATACCCGACACTGAGCCGATACTGACATCATCATCGTAACCGAGCAACATTACAGGCGTGATGGTGGGAGGCCGAATACGAAGTTATGTCCTGGGTTCACATGCAAGATTTGAGTTGTGTCAGTCAACATCACACACTTTGGTGAGGTATAATCTACCAGGGTTGGGAAAATATGACACAACCAATCTGATGCAAATTTAGCATTTCAGGCAAGTCCCAATCAGTCCTAATACAATATCTAGTAAGGCTAAACGTACACACTTGTTCAGTTGTCCGAGACTTCTATGTAGAACCCCACAACAGATCAGAAACGGCTCCAACTAGAATCATTTTAGGAAGATAAACATTATTTTTCCATTAGCTTAAAGGTGCAAAAATTATGTATATAATATAATATACACATATATATATACATACATATATATACACACACACATACATTATATATATATATATAAAATGTATATGTATATATACATACATACACACACATGGTGTGTTATTTCTTACTAGTACAATCAACTTGGAAAATGTAAAGAAGAAATGGTATCAGTACAATTATCATTTGTGGCTGGGAAAACCCATTTTCCAAACTGCAATCTGGTTCAGTGTGCTTGTTTGTGTTTACATGGAGCCCTGTCAGTCTGTTTATAGACTCTCCCCAATACCCCTTCACTCCACCCCCATCTCAGTCTGTTTGAAAAAGAAAACATGGTGGAATCTGGTAATCGCTCAGTCGAGCCAGATAGTTTTACTGTGAGTGAAAATTTACACTGTGCTCCCAAAAACACTTAATAACAATGTAAATCTAGAATAAACATCAGTAACACTGTCATGTAATGGGATTGGGTCGGATGCAATTGCAGTTAAAGCTTTTATTAAGAGAGAGGCAGACACATCCAAAACATAAAGCACAAAAATGGTCAAAAAACAGGCAAAAGGATAGGTGAATGGCAAACAATAATCATTAACCAGGAGGACAGAACAGGATCAAAACCATGGAATCAACGAATGAGGATCAAAGGGTTGGTATAGTTCTGGTGGTCAAACACAGACACACGATACTTAACTACCCTGAACAAAGAAACATGAGGGTTTAAATAAATAGATCAAAGTGGGAAACGAGAACAGCTGAGACGTTAGGAAATAACCAGCAGGGGCGGAGACAGGACAGAAACCAAAACAAAACACACCTGTCAAAAGTAAACAAAGTCACTGACAACCCGGAAACGTGCGCTGCTCGGTCCGGCACTCCGTGCGAGGGGAAATCCGTCAAACACTTTTCCAAGATGGAGAAATGTATTAACTAGTGAAGGGGATGAAGTTGGACCCAGAATTAACAATGTTCCTGGATGTGTATCTATAAAATCAGTATAAAGCATTTAACTGTTTGAAAGACCTGGCCAGCTTTACCTAACGAATCAAGTAGATACATTTTTATCACTTAGAGAGCTTAGAGGTAAAGTAATACTTTAGATGAATCACTTCACAGAAATGTATGTAATGTTAGCTAACTCCTGTGCAGTAAACGATGCTAACAGTGGACAAAGGTAGTGATGGTCAATTAAATAACCCATGGGAGCTCATTGCAAAGAAAAACAGGACAGCAAAAGTACGCTTGTAGCAGCAGATTTGTATGAGCCAAATTTAATAAGTTCGTGCGTTTCTGTTATGGCTGAATGAGGAAAAAGGCCACATCAGTCTGAAATACTAACATCAACACCAATGGAGCTCTGCGGCCCAGCATGGATTCCGGGGACATGGATTTGTGTACATGATCAGAAATGAATGACATTTATTAAAAAAATAAAAAAATAAAAAAAATAAAAATTGCTCCTGGTTCATCCAGTTAAGTGCCAGATCTCCAATCTTGAATAATCTTGACTAATGTGCTTTTAAGGAAAGCTTGAATCCCCCCCCCCCAGTGTACCTAGTATCCAGGCAGTTTATCAACACTTCAAATGCCTGACAGGTGTTCAGATGAAAATAATTGCCAATAACTTAGTAATAAAACATACCCGGTTAATAGCTATCCAGGGAACACTGGGTGTGAGGCAGGAATACACCCTGGATGGGACGATAGTCCATTGCATTGCACCATGCACACAAACACACTCATTCACACCTAGTGGCAATTTATTGTAGCTAATCTACCAAATGGCATGTTTTTGGGAAGTGGAAGGAAAACAGAGAACCCAGAAAAAACCCACACAGACAGTCACCTGAGCTCAGGATTGAACTGGGGACCCTAGAGCTGTGAGGCAACAGAACTTTCCAGAATATTAGCCAGGTCACTAAGCAGATGAGAGGTGTATGCTACCTTCTGTCTGATCTGTGAATTAATGCATGCATTCAAACCATGTAATTGAATGGTTTTGATCTCATCACTGCTTATTAAAATGCAAATCTAATCCTGGGTAAGGAATAATGTGCTACTTAAGTTATTTTTCTCCAGCTACTTTCTTATTTTTACTCGTGTCATTATATGGATGACTTTTACTTGACAAAGGCTAATTTGCTTGATGTTGGGAATTGTATAATTGTAAGTGTACAGTGTCATTAATGTCATTATGTGGTCATTCATTTTGCCTCAGCGAACAGATTAGATATTCTGCAAATGCAACAGTGTTCTATTACATGATTAGGTGATGCCAAACTTTAGTGTGCTCCTGGCCTTCCCTTTTCCACCCTGTGTTCATAACGTGGTATATGTCAGTGCCTGACTTGGCCTCAGTGAGGCGGGTTGAGGAAACCTGCAGTAGGCCACAATACTGTGAGAACAAGGCTACTTTTAAAATCAGAGATGGTGATGAGTCATCCTTCCACATGACTATTATTGTTACAGCTTATCCATTAGCCTAATGCAGGAAGTATGGATCGTTGCCATGAGATAAGAATTGCTCCCTCAACTATCAAACTGTAACTAATTAATTGGCACCGGCACACACATTCAACTGTAATGCAAAAAAAAAGGAATGAGAATTGATGTTTTCACTCCATCAAAGGCTCTATATTAAGTAATAGTGATTCAGTGCATGCCCACTTTCAGCTCTGCATGACTCAGTTCGATTTTGATGGGCACTTTAACACACTTCTGAGTTTCTGCCACTAGAAGTAACCCTAAATGTCAGTTTCCCTAAATGTTCAACTTTCACCTTTCAAACAAATCTAACCAAAAGATATGCACTGCAAGTGAACGCTTGGGCTTTTATTTTGGACCTGACTCGAGGCAACTTCATACAAAGCCGCATCACATACAGTACAAATCAGCAAATGTTAATCTTCATAGTTCTCCTTCACAACTCCATACATGTTAAATTTCATTAAATATTAATGATCCCTTTTGAGTGACCAATGATATAAAAATATTATGCTATTTGGATAGACACCGATCAGCCATCACATTAAAACCCCTGAATGGTGAAGTGAATAACATTGATTTAATAATCACAGTGGCATCTGGCAAGGGGTGGGATGTATTTTTTAGGCAGCAGGTGAACAGTCAGTTCTCGATGTTGACGTGTTGGAAGCAGGAAAAATTGGCAAGCGTAAGGATCTGAGCGACTTTGACAAGGGCCAAATTGTGATGGCTAGACGACTGGGGCAGGTCTCACGCTGCCCCATGCTCATTCTATGAACATTTACAGTGGAGGAAGAGCAGCAGACAGGACGGCAAACGACAGAGTTGCCAGTTTAACTGCTCTATGACCACCAAAATCTCCTTTTATAGCAAATAATCACAATTAAATCTGAAACAATTCTGCAAACCAAGGTAAAGTACAAGTACAGCCACTGACTTAATGATTTCTTTTGTAAGTTATACTGCAAAGATTGTAAGAGGATCATAGTGACCTTTTCCTCCCACATAAAGTCTGAGAGAAAAAAAGAGAAGAAAAACATGTCTTCCTTTTTCAATGCCTGATTATTTTGAGCTAGTTTGAGGTCTTCTGTGTGTTTTTTGAGTTGTAGCTGGGCCTCTTGATTTAAATTTGTTTGAGGCAATGCTGTTATTAATGTTATTCTGCTCCACCAAAATCAGTCTTCATGAGACCTAACCCACCTTCCCATCCTGACTAGATAACTTATTTCATCAATTTTACAAATAGCACCAGCTGGGATGGTAGATATTTTGTGACAAGCCACGAGTAGCCATCTATCCATCTTCTACCGCTTATCCTTTTCAGGGATACGGGGAACCTGGAGCCTATCCCAGGGAGCATTGCGCACAAGCGGGGTACACCCTGGACAGGTTGCCAGTCCATCACAGGGTACAATCACATACACAATCACACACCCATTCATACACTACGGACACTTTAGACACGCCAATCAGCCTACCATGCATGTCTTTGGACTGGGGGAGGAAACCGGTTTATTGTGCTGTTGAGCTGGTGTAATCCTGCACACCACCGTAATTATTAAACTGCCACTTTATAAAGTAATAGCCATTAATGATTGGCGGTTGTGGTGGTGGAAACTCCCTGTTGATGAAGAGATCAGATCTCCCTCTCTCCTTTCGCCAAGCCCCACACGAATTTATGGAGATACTAGAGATCCAGATCCTTTCTGCCTCTGGATGGAGCTCAAATCTTCTCTAATTCCAGACTGCTGGGACTACGGCTGCTCCTATGGCCATACAGACTTCATATAAATACATAATGAACTTTTTCACACTAACTGTTGTTACCCAGATGAGGATGGGTTCCCTTCTGAGTCGGGTTCCTCTCAAGGTTTCTTCATCTTAAAACATCTCAGGGAGTTTTTCCTTGCCACCGTCGCCACTCAGTGGCTTGCTCAGTTGGGATAAATTCGCACCTTTAATATCTGTATACCATGTTGATATTTCTGTAAAGCTGCTTTGAGACAATGTCTATTGTAAAAAGCGCTATACAGATAAAATTGAATTGAATCACAAGAGAATGACTAGATTGGTGCTAGCTGACAGGAAGGATATAGTAACTCAACTAATCACTCTTTTCAACCGCGCTGAGCGGAAAAGCATCTCAGAACACACATGACGAACCCATAGCCAGATGATCTGCAACAGCAGAAGACCGCATCAGGTTCCAGTCCTTTCAGTCAAGAACAGGAAACTGAGGCTACAGTGGACACCGGCTCACTCAAACTGGACTTAGTGGAAACTTTATTTTAGTTAATAAAGTACCAGTATATAATGTGTTGTGCAGTACCTGGCATCACTCAAGGTCAACACAATTAACCTGATGTGTTTATACCTCGTTATTGTGAATCTATTGGCTGTGCTTGCAACACTCATTTCTATAATCACAGCAGTTTATATAAGATGCTAAATAAATTAGTAATCATATCATTAAATTACTGTGCAACACTCAGCATATAAAGGTCAAGAACATAATTTACCTGAGGTT
Organism: Ictalurus punctatus; assembly: GCF_001660625.3. NCBI lineage: Eukaryota > Metazoa > Chordata > Actinopteri > Siluriformes > Ictaluridae > Ictalurus > Ictalurus punctatus. The sequence continues at coordinate 12,204,329 of NC_030443.2, read as the reverse complement.
ATTGACAAGTTTTCCTAGACATGCAGTGTCAGAATGTATATAAATGACATACCAAAAGATGTGCATTATTGGACACTTCTTGTGCTTGATCATTTACTTCATGTAGGGTTTTTTTTATCATAATTATTAGATCAGAATGATGGATTATAATACAGTGCAATTTCATAATTACAGTGATGTGCAATCTCACACCAGGTCAACAAGATGTCTTGAAGTTTACTAGCACGTTTAATCTCATGTTTCTAAATCTAGTGCTTAGCGCAAGTGAGTTGAGTTTTTGTTTTGTTTTGCTAGACTTCTATACGTGTGTTGCGATGAGATAATAATGATTGGTGTACGTCGTACCTCCAGGGTTGGGGGTTTGACTCCCACCTCCACCCTGTGTGTGTGGCGATTGCATGTTCTCCCTGTTCTTCTGGGGTTTCCTCCAGGTACTATGGTTTCCTCCAGTCCAAAGACATGCGTTGTAGGCTGATCGGCATTTCCAAATTGTCTGTAGTGTGTAAATGTGTGCTCGATTGGCCTTGTGCCCGGAGTCCCCTGGGATAGGCTCCAGGCTCCCCCGTGACCCTGTGTAGGATAAGCAGTACAGAAAATGGATAGAAGGATGGATGGAGGTATGAGTGCTGACTGCAAGACTGAACCATTCTCTGTGGCCGTTCTGCCCAAATTGGTTACTACAGTCCATCAAAAAGCGATTAGCACTGAAAAGATAAATACCGAATAATAACAACGGAAAATACAAGGTTGCAAATAGAAATCCCGCTCACGTCTACCTGTTCCAAACGCAAACTATTTTACTATTTACAATGGAAAATGAAGGCATGTCTTAACAAGGGTGAACGTGTGGAGAATATTTAGGTCACCACCTACTCACAAACACTCATTTTCTTCACCAAACACAATGATGTGCTGCTTGTGATCGGTGTAAAACCTCTGATTATGGAGGATTTCTTTCCATCACGTCAACATTCAGCTCACTTCCATCATCTATCACGTGTAACCGCACAGCAAAATATTAATAACAAAATTGCCTTGAAATTCGAATCTGTCAAACGGTATCTCTAAAAACTGAATTATTCTATGGACATAGTATCAAACATTATGTGCTGAACATTAATCTAGAACAGCACTACTCCGCCATCTGGTGGTTACTAATAGTTATTACAAAATCAAAACGATATCAAAAAGATTATTATTTTTTATTTATTTTTAAACGTGATTAACAGTAAAAGTAACGAGTAAAGCCTCCACAGCACAAAAAAAAACACCTTAAATAAATAACAAGATAAATAATCTTTATTATTTCCAGGTCTTTTCATATATATAAAATTATGTATGCACAATCAATATTACCAATGCAATGCAGAAATGCTGTGCTCAGTAGTGGGTACAAGGCTCCAGATGCTGCCGGGTAAAGCTTGACAATTTATCAGTTAACACACAGACAGACATCTATATGATGTCTTTGTCTTTACAACAGCAAAAAACAAACAAACAAACAAACAAAACCTCAGAACTGTCACCATTTACAGCAGGAAATCTGGTGAATGAATAATTAACCAGCATCAATCGATGTATAAAATATGAATAAATTAGATGATGTCGTTTTCCTCTGAAAAACATGTACAAGGATGCACAATTACAATCCTGGGCCTCTGGAGCCGCTGTACCCACTCACAAGCCCTTCAAAAAGCCGTACACGTTAAAAACTTCATTACCCAGCATTCAACATTGGCCTGTTTGTGTAAACCAGAATTTCATCTCAAATCAGCCCCTGCTCATGCCTCCCAGTCTTCCACAAGTGGTTCTTTTATGAACTCTCTATCTAGGTGCATTGCTTGAGCTTACTGTATATTAGATGTTGTACCATTTTAGTTTGAATACAAATCAGTTATTTTTATTTTTTTAGGGTCGAAGTGAACAGGGGCTGAATGGATCTGGTGGGAAAAAAATAATAATTTCTTAGCTTTTCTCAAACCAACTTATTGTGTGTAAAAAAAAAAAAAAAAAAAAAAAATCCTCAAATATTATTAGCATGATTCTTAACTTTATTTTACAACATTTCAAGCACAAAATAAGTAAGTAAAAGATCTCCATCAACCTTTAAAAGCAAACTATTAATAAGCAAACTCTGCTATAAACAAACAGAACAAGATCCCCTGATGCCACACGTCCTTGAAGAAAAACAACAATCATTCGTTTCTTTTGCTGCTGGTAAATAGGTTAAGTTTTTTTTTTTTTTTTAAACTTAAATATTACATACTGTATAGGTTATTAATTACAGTAACAAGGTTCCATGCAATCTTTTTTCTCCTGTACAGATTGGAAAGAGATCAGTAGTAATTAGCGAGGCTGTACAAGCCCACGGTTTCTGTTGCTTGGACTGCCAGTGGTTTGTGTAGCCACAGTGAGGGGACGAGGCCTTATTGCCGTTATGTCAGTATGTTGGGCTTCGAATCCTACAGTCCGCTTATTCCCAATCAAACAGATGTACAACGCAAACCGACCACTCTGTAGATGAAACCCGATGTTTCTTGCGTTTCTCGTAAAGTTCAAACCGGTATGATCGGCGATAAATTACACACAGAGCTAAAAAGACTGCCGTCATTAAGACTTTTGTTTTGTTTATTTAAATAAAATGGCGGCCGACACACTGTAGGCTATACTTTTCACATAAGCACATCTGTCACAATGAGAAGTGCATCAAGACTTGGACAGATATTACATTACATCTCCCAATATCTAGATTATCAAGGTCAACATAGTGGCACATAGGCAATGGAAGTAGCTGCTCTGCTAGATCCCTGCACGCACACACACACACACACACACACACACACACACACACACACACACACACACACACACACACACACACACACATGATAAACAGATATCGAGAGTGTTACCCCTTGAACAGCAAAATGGACAAGCTAAATAAACCACCTGGGTTCTTTCAGTCAAATACATTATTATTATTATTATTATTATTATTATTATTATTATTATTATTATTATTGATATTCATTAAAACAACAACATGTAGCTAGGTTGGAGAAGCACTGGAGGAGGTGGCGAGTCCGTCAACTATAAAACTCCAGAGATTTTTAGATGATGAAAACTTCGGTCTGAACGGAACTTAAGGTTGAAATGGGAACGAAAAGGACACGAGTAGAAGCAAAGCAGTTTAAAATAAAAAGAAAAGACAAATAAAAGCAGTTTCGCATTCATAAGGAAGTGAACATACATTCATAAGGATTCACCTTGCTGAGTAATATTTAAATGTGTGTTTCTCTCTCTCAGTGTGTGTGTGTGTGTGTGTGTGTGTGTTAAAAGCAAAGAGGCACCCTCTCCTCCCGTATGTGTGTATCCTTATCCTAGCATAAAAAGCTTCAGGCATGTTTATACATGCTGAGGTTTTCTTGCAGATTATATTTTACACAGAGCTGCGCTATTTTCTGAAATTTCTTTACATCTCTACATCCCTTTTTCTCTCGCTCACTCAAAGGAATCCGCGCAAACCATCCTTTTCTTTGGAAACGGGTTTGCTGGCAGCTCCCGGTGACTAGTGTTCCGGTGAAATTTGTATAAAATGTGAAACGAGAGAAGGAGTCTGTTAGAGAGCCTGTTCAGAGCACTTCAGAGTTAGACGATTTACGCGTGTCGAATAAAGAGCCGTGTGTGAATCAGCTAAACGGCTTTCGGGACTTTTCGGGGGTAAGAAAACAAGCAGACAATGAAGTGTTTGTGTGTAAACAACAACAACTTGGGCCTAAAGATTCCACTCGAGCTGCTCATCTGTAAAATGTTGTAAAACCACAGCTGGGAGCCTCGAACTAGAAAGCTTCAGTACAATTTCGAGGCTTTGAAGTTTAAAAAAAAAAAGAAGGAGGGAAAAAAAAGGCACATTTCCACCAAAGGATCATTTTCAGGCACCCAGAAATGTTTGTAAGTGGCAATAGGCGTCCAGGAACTTTTAGAGCATCTCTACCTGAGAGAACATTTTCAGGAACTCTGGGATTTTCCCACCAGATCCATGAACCTTTTTAACTCCCGCTTGACCTTCGGTACGTTTTGTGCTATTGGGGTGGGACTTGCCATGTTGACTGCTGCTTATTGGTCAATTGCAATCTTCACAGAATTGTTCAAAGAAATAAATCACAGAAAAGTGATTATTTTAACAAGTACACTTATTTTATATCCAAAATGACACAGAACTGGAAATTCTTTTGTGACCAAAAAAAAAAAAAAAAAGTGAAATTGCGTTTAAAAGCTACAGGAATCGTTCATATTCACACGATAACGTAAAATTTAAAAACCAGACACTGCAGCTTCAATAACTTCGGCGTAAATGCCGAGGTGTTTTGACCTCGGTGGAAATGCGCCTTAAACAATAAATGTACATGGTGCAAGACTATAGGCGACTGGTCAATTAAACTGGCCTTGCATCCGTCCCTGCGCGCACACACACACACACACACACACACACACGGAGCTGTCCAGATGGTGTTTCTCTTCCTGCACCTCCCACGGCCCTGTGATGGAAAGAACCGTCCATCTGCGGCTAGAACGTGATCCGACATCTTAATTCCGCAAGCAAAACACAACATGACCTTTAAACTTTGTCCTTTTCCTCTGCACTCCCAGTTCTAGCTCCGGTTATTGCACTAAAATCTACTGCATGGAAGCCAAGAAGCCAAATAAGTCCCTAAAGAACTTTCACGGTTTATCACGCAACATTTTGTTATGGAGGCCATGCTTGTGCTGTTACACAACACACACACACACACAGGCGCACACGCACACACACACACACACACTCACTCGATCACACTCAGACACACTCGCACTCAGACACAGCCCAGATTGTTTCTAGTGGTGACCGGGCCTGCAGTTAGGATGGTTTCGAGAAGAAAGGCAGGTGTGTGTGCAGTCACAACAGGAGTGTGTGAGCTCTGCCTGATGTATTACAAAAGGGAAACGGGGTGTGGGGGAGGGCTTATGAGCGTGAGTGTATGTGCGTGTGTCCGAGTGTGTGCGCTGGAGCAGGACGAGTCGTCCTAGAATTTCAGCTGCCGACTCTTCCTGTACCTCGTCTCCTCTTCACCTAGAGAGCAAACACAATAGAAGAGAAATAATGCTTGAATATGCAGCGAGAGAGAACGAAACACACAGACAGCATGAGAGAAAAGAGAAAACAAAACAAAAAGAAAGTAACAAAGTAAACGAGAGAGAGAGAGAGAGAGAGAGAGAGAGAGAGAGAGAGAGAGAGAGAGAGAGAGAGAGAGTAGCTGAGTATGTATTGGTAAGGATCTAGGAGTTTATTCTAAATTCATGCACTGCAGGATTTATAGCCTGATTCTTATCTATCATTTGGCCTTTCTGACAAATATCAAACAGAAAAGTCTTGACAGGGTTTACAAGTCAATCTTAAGCCCTTTGTGTCCCATTCTGCATACAGTGCTTCGCAAATCCAAGATTTTACTAATAATTCCAAAAGGGTTCATTTGAGTCATTAAGTGCCTCTGTGCGCTAGATGGTATAAATGGGCTCGCAGGGTTAAGCTCCTCCTGTTTGAAGGAAAACATTCAAAATAAGGCAAAACATTTTTTTGTTTTTTTACATCCACACCATCTTATGTTCTGTTAACATATGGCTTAAACAATTGAATGTGCATAGATACACTACCGGTCAAAAGTTTGGAGACCCTCGACTGAAATGTTTTTCATTTCTTAAAAACCTTTTGATCTGAAGGTGTATGATGAAATGTTTGAAATGGGTGTATAAAATAATATAATTGTGCCAACATATTCATTTCTTTCATTAGAAAACTAACATTTTATTTACAATTTTTTTTTTTTTTTTGAAAACGGACGACTCGGAGCGAAATATTCCGTAAAGCAGCCAGTAAGTGTCCAGCGTGGGTGGGAACTCCTTTAATACTGTTTAAAAAGCATCTCAGGGGAATTCCTCAAGAAACTGTCTGGAGAAAATGCCAAGAATCCATTTCTGGTATTTCTAGGCGAAAAGTGTGTCTACTTTGAAGATACGAAATGAATTTTGAATTTTATTCAATCTGGAATTATTCCAGAGTTTTTATGTCTTATTATTACTATAAAATGTGGAAAAAATAAAAATAAAGAATGTGTGTGTCTAAACTTTTGACCGGTAGTGTATACATGTACATGTGTAAACACAAAACACAGTTTTTAAATGATAATGTTATTTATTGATGCAAAAAAAGTTATCCAATCACAACTGGGCCTGTGTGGAAAATGTATCTGCCCCCATAGTTACTAATTCCCCAAATCTATGAAACTGCAAACCCTGTTCAATCAAATAAACACTTAAACAGAACCTTTTCAACAGCATAATGTTGGTTAAAAGGTCTTACCCAGTAACACACTACAAAATTGAAAGAAATTCCAGAAATGTTGAGGAAGAAGGTGAAATAAATCAGTCTGAGAAGGGTTACAAAGCTATTTCAAAGGCTCTTGGTCTCCAAAGAATCACAGTGAGAGCCATTATCTCCAAATGGAAAAACTCGGCACAGTAGTGACCCTTCCCAGAAGTGGGCGACCATCCAAAATTCCTCCAAGAGCACAGCAACTAGTCATCCAGGAAGTCACGAAAGAGTTAAGGACAACATCGAAGAAACTACAGGCGTCTCTTGCATCAATAAAGGTCACTGTTCATGACTCCACTATCAGAAAGACACTGGACAAAAACGGCATCCATGGAAGAGTGGCGAGGTGAAAACAACTACTAACCCAGAAGAGCATTAAGGCTCGTCTGAATTTTGACAAAACACACCTTGATCCTCAAACCTTTTGGGAGAATGTTCTGTGGATTGAGGAGTTGGAAGTGGAACAGTTTGGAAGACGGGGGTCCTGTTACATCTGGCGTAAACCAAACACAGAATTCCACAAAAAGAATATCATACCTACGGTCAAGCATGGTGGTGGAAGTGTGATGGTGTGGGGATGCTCTGCTGCTTCAGGGCCTGGGCAACTTGCAATAACTGAGGGAAACATGAATTCTGCTCTCTACCAGAAAATCCTAAAGGAGAATGTCTGGTCTTCAGTCCGTAAGTTGAAACTCAAGCGCAACTGGATTATGCAGCAAGACAGTAATCCAAAGCAGAGGAGTAAATCCTAGTCCTAGAAGTAAGTGAAAGACTGATCTCTAGTTAGCGGAAACGTTTGGTTGCAGTTATAGCCGCTAAAGATGGCACAACCCCTTACACAATTAGTTGTTTGCATGGGTGATAGGTGTTGGATAACTTTTTTTGCCTCAAAAAAAAAATAAATACAAAAAATAAAAAATAAAAAAAATACTGTATTGTATGTGTTTACTCAGGTTGCCTTTGTTTTATGTTGTATTTCGTTGGAAGATCTAGATTTTCTGGGCTTTCTCAGACACATTCAGAGAAGGTGATTGAGAAGGCTCATGTGAAGTAGAATAGCAGGGGTAATAAACATGAATGAGGTGGATTACTTTCTAAATCGCTATTTTGACTTTGGTCACCTGCCAAAATCGACCCGATTATCAGCAAGTCAACCAGTGAATAATAAGAATGCTCCTGAATCACGGAGATTCACACTAAAATATTTGTGTTGTGTGCACAATGTAGTGAAACTTGTGCATAATTAAATTTACTGTGACATTTTCATTTAATATGGTCACGAAATCATAACACACACTTCACTTCATTAGTCCTCCTAATTTGTTGCTTCGAGTTAATTAATTGCCACGGTTTCATTCATTTGTGCTCTCGTCTTCAGAAAATGTCAAGCTCAGCCGCAATTATGAAAGAAAAACATCCCAAACATATGCGCAGTATACAGTAGAGACATGTTATAAGTTAATAATGCCATGGGAGGCAATGGCATTGTGATGTGTCTCAATATGCCTCTCTAACAAGCCCATGCCAAAGAGATGTTTCATTTAAAAGATTCATCTACAGCAAAGCCTTCCAAACTACTAATCAATAAAATCGATAAAAATCGATTATGGAAATCGTTGTCAACGAATCTCATTGTCGATTAGTTGGTCTGTACACGGTACATTTACTCATTACGTTACTGCTGTTCCAAAAACACGCTTCGGAGTGTAAATACTAAAGTTGTGTCCCAAATGACGCACTATACACTTACACTACTGTCTAGTGCAATGTTTCTGAACGGTGGGGGGGGGGGGTGGGGGGGGGGGTGGGGGGGGGGGTGGGGAACCTAGTGGTCAGTGGTGTAATTGCAGGGGCTCTTAAAAATGTTTAAAATTACACACACACACACACACACACACACACACACACACACACACATATACACACATTATATATATATATATATATATATATATATATATATATATATATATATATATATATATATATATATATATATATATACACACACACACACACAAATATATATATAGTGTGTGTGTATATATATGTGTGTATATATATGTGTGTGTGTATATATATATATATATATATATATATATATATATATACACATATATATATATATATATATATGTATATATATATATATATATATATATATATATACACACACACATATATATACACACATATATACACACACACTATATATATATTTGTGTGTGTGTGTGTATATATATATATATATATATATATATATATATATATATATATATATATATATATATATATTATATAAATAAATTAATCTTATCTAAGCTTGGTGTTATTGCATGATCTAATCTAAGCTTGTCGTTATCCAGTAAAATGAGCATAATTGGATTGCCAGAAGATTACACAATGTCCGTGCAAATGTAAGGCACCTTCTAAATGGTGTCGGGAGATGTACTTGAGCGCCTCGTCCAAGAGGATGACCGGGAAGGAGATCTTGAGGACGACGAGCCACTGGGAGAAGCAGAGAGGAGTGACCTGAAATATCAGCTGGGAGAGAGGAGGAGGAGGAGGACAGATGGGGAAAAGGCAGAATGAATTAGAACAAGACCAATAGTCTGATGTAGTTCTACCTCAATCTATGTCTCTTTAAATGAAAGAAAGACAGGCTGACAGAACATCTGCACTGTACACTTACTGGTAGCGGCTCCACATACAATATGAGAAAATGGAGAGACAGTGAGAGTAAGATGGCTCCCAAAAGCCAGATATTAACCCATGGAGGCATCCTCAGCAGAGACTGGTTTTCTGAAAGACTGAAAGGAGGCATACACATAAACTAGTCTGTTGTATCTCTAAATAAATATTTTAATAAAGGTAATTGAATAACAATGGCAGTTTAGCTTTAATTCGCTGTACCACAGGATAAACGTTTCCTTAGTTAGGTCTATGGCAACATTCCCCACCTGTTCAGTGCGTTAAACATCTCTATAGTGACGAGCACAGAGAGGGCCATGGTGGTGGGATAGCGGGACTCAAACACTTCACAATTGATGCCCTCGAACATGGGATTATCCTCAGTACACTGCATGAAGTGACGCTGCACAGAAACACACACCACAGGAGCGGTGATGTAAGGCTTCATAATGATAACTGTGATATCAGTGTCATGTTCCACACAAGTCCTGGGTCAATCTTTTCTCTAGACCAGAAACTCCTAGAGACTCGAGTTTACCATACTATACTAAACAACTATAAACTGATCTAATAAAAGACAACTAAAATATAATGACTAAATGGAACTGAATTAACTCACTAAACTGAACTGGTATGATTATTTGAATGGTCAACCATGAAAATGAGTTTGCTCTCAAGGAGCTATTTTGTTTAACAATGTATTTAATTAAAGTTTATCAAATGAACTCACCAGCTGGTGGAAAGACACCTGTGGGCCATGCTCATCATACAGGTACCACCAGGTGGCAGCACTAACTGTTCCCAGTCCCACATACCCTGAACAAGAAACCAACAAGAAAGTGATGAAACACAGGGGCAACTCTCATTCATCAGACGAACAAAATGTCCATGTGAGCGTGCGCTTTGGTAATGCCACTTAATAAAACAGGAATAATTAGATTAACTTGTCTCGTGGAAGCTCTACAACTTTAAAAGTAACTATAAATGATTTAAGTCACAATGTGACATTCTTTAATGAATTTACTTTGTAATCACTGTGGTATAAAAGCACAAACACTTCAGGATGCTGTTATAGGAAAGAATAAAACACAACAGCATCTGCTGTGGATTACGGTAAAAACCCGGCATCTGCTGTTTAAGTTATCGCAGTTAAATAAAAAATCCCAGAAATACGGTCAACATTCATTATTTAATTTGTGTGCTGTTCTGAGTAACGTGATGACATCTTGTGCGGACCTGCCCAGGACGTTTATCGCCCCTTTGTCCAGCGTAGAAGAAGGATGAGGACAGAACTATAAATATTTTACAGTTGTTCTATTTTATTATTAGTTATTGTTGTTAATGTCTTATTGTGCCTAATTTATAAATGAAACCATCATAGGTATGTACAGTACAGTATACAGTGTTATTATCCACAATTTCAGGCATCCGCTGGGGGGCTTGGAGCATATCCCTTGTGGATAATAATGAGTCTTTATTGATCACATATACAGCACAGTGAAATTCTTTTCTTCGCATACCCAAGCATGTGTGAGGAAGTTGGGGTAAGAGTGCAGGGTCAGCCGTGATACAGCGCCCCTGGAGCAGAGAGGATTAAGGGCCTTGCTCGCTTGGCAGCGCCAGGGCTTGAACCCCCGATTTTCCGATCAGTAACCCAGAGCCTTAACCGCCAAGCCACTGCCCCAATATGGTATAAGGATACGGGGGTCCTACTGCATTTTCCTATCATGCCGATGTGTTTTTATTCTTTACTTAAGTTCATATTTCAAAGGCACAAACTAAGTGGCCATGAATCATTATGCTGTATAACATGAGCCCACACATGAATACGTTTTGGGAATGTCATACAGACATACATATCATACCAGTTAAATATTTGGTCTACTAAAGTCTACTCATGTTGAGAATTTGCTAAAAGCACAGGTTCCTAACACTGGTCCTTGAATACACCTATACATTTGAGTGTTTTCCCTGAGTAAAACTGAGCATGTTCGAGTTGGAAGAATGCGAGTGAAAATGTGCAGGACAGAAGGTATTCCAGGACCAGGATTGGAAACCTGTGACTCAGGCATGTCTTTATGCGTGTTTCATGATGCATAGCAGTCCAACGGATTTCTCCGTCTCACTCACAGGCTTACTATAATCATTTGGGGCCACACCTTATGAAACAGTAACCACCATGTCACTTCACAGGCTTGTACAACATAACAATCCAATTATCTTTTTACACGAGTGTATTAGTCTGTAAGAACAATGTACACAACAGCTCATCTCACCTCCGATGGCGAGGTATCTGAAGAAAAGCCAGCCGGAGATTAGTGACTCTTTGGGGTTGCGAGGAGGCTTCACCATGATGTCCAGGTCAGGGGGGTTGAAGCCCAGCGCTGTGGCAGGCAGACCGTCTGTTACTAGATTCACCCACAGCAGCTGCACGGGGATCAGAGCCTCAGGAAGACCCAGGATGGCAGTCAGGAAGATGCTGGAAGGGAAAAAAAAGACAACAGAGTGAAGGTGAATGTTAGTGGAGAAAAAAAAAAAAGTGCACACACATCAGACTGTGTATGAATAAGTATATGCAGATTTCTACACATATACAAGTCTAATATATTCTCTCCAAATGTATATAAAATGAGCACAACGGATATATACTAGATTTACTGTGTTTAATGTATAAAGTTCAGCTTTTTGACTTACAAAATACACAAATATGATTTAGGCTTATTAAATTCACACTAGCAGGTAATAAGTAGCTCGTGTCGTCTATAGTTTCAGTATTGTATTGTTGTCGTTTGTGTGTGTGCACGTTTTTGATGAGAGCTTGTAAGAGCCAAAATGTAAATGCCAACTAATGCAATGTAAAGTCTAACTAAACACAATTTAAATAATGCAATAATCACTGTCAATAAATCAATAAATAAAATGTAAAATAAATACTAATAATTTGTATGATTTAAAAAGTTTTTTTTTTATTGAAAGTACATCGTAACTCAGGGAAACCGGTGTGTGTTTCAGTGGGTGGGATAAAAGCTCTATTGTCTCCAGTGAATAAACACAATGGTGCATGATTGCTTAATGTATTAAAGGTATATGATGCTTTTTAATGGTTTCCTTTTCCTTTAGAGTGTAATGTATCGGTTTGTGCATGTATAATATCTGCAAAGTTGAACAAAGGGATTTATTCTATCTAACAGAGAAGACTGCTCCAGAGCTGCCTAAAACACCTCGATCCAAGTCCAGATAGTACTTACGCAAACGACAAATTGTGTCACAATCTGAAAAATTAGCATAATCCCGCCCATAGGCAGCATGTGAAGAAAGGCGAGGCTTCAGTGAATTGTGTTGGCGGTATGTCGTGGAAACGCTGCGTGTTTCGATGCGAAAGCAAAAACCCTTTGATTGGTCTTCCGAAAACGGACAGTATTAGGAATCAGTGGTTAACATTTATTTATAACGCTGTTCCTGAGCAGTTCAACCCAAAAGTTTGCTTGTGCACAGTGCAAAGACAGCTTCCTGAACCTGGGAGGGTACAACGCAAGCTATACACGAAGGTTACTCCTGGAAAATGGGGCGATTCCCACTTTGCTCGGATAATCCCGCGCTTCTGAATCAGCCTGTACGTGTTTATTTTATGAGGTAACTGCTACTGACTGTTAAATGTGGCATTTTGTGTTATGGCCCAGGGCCCAGTTGTAACCTCTGCTAACGTGCTAGCTGAAGTTATTGTTGAAGTAGTTTTGAAATTCAGCTTTTGGGACTTTTTACCTATAAACGTGCAGAGTAACGCATATTGTTTGTTGTTCTTACGATCTTCACAAGTGATCAAGCGCATTAAGTTCAGGACATAAACTTGTTTCAGTGAGACAAAATAAACCATTATAACAACATCGTATCTAAAAGGTAAGAGAGTTACAAAATAAAAACTTACCACTGTGAAACATGCTCAAGCCGTGCTTGCAAACTTGGTTCCGACTGATCTGCTTGATCGTGCGCATTTTCTGAATCTGACTCGAGCTGGGACTGATACGGTAAAACTGACGACATTATTAACGGTGTTGCTTAGAGGCTTAGAATTGCTTAAGAAGCCTTGGAAGCTGAAGCTCGCCATTATGGTAAGGGGTGTTACATTTCTGACACACTTGATGTTTTTGGCCAATCACAACGCAATGGGTCAGCAATCAGAACACTCTGGACTTTCTGGAAGGAGGGGCTTTGGAGTAACCAGAATTCAATCGGAGCGTTTCAGGCAGCCTGGGAATAGAGGTACTGTAATAATGTACAGTATGTGAACAATAACATGTTTTTTGAACATTAAAGCATGCTAACCTATTCTATTACACCTAATAAAAAAAAAAATTTCACTTAAAACCGTTTAAAAAGCATCACATGACTCCTTTAAATCTTGAACAGTTGGATTATATTAATAAAATAAAAGTGTGCTACAATCGTTTGGATTTTTTACACCGGAAAATGACTCTGGCTGTAAACAGTTATGCAACCCATGGAATTATGATTCAGCTCCAGTTCAGTCTGGATCACAAATGCAACAGTGTTTGTCTTGGGTGGTGTGAAGTGGTCAGGGCCTTTCATATAGACTATATTTTGACTCACCAGACGACCTCTCCCACGTTCGAGGAGATGAGGTATCGGATGAACTGCTTCATGTTGTTGTAGATGGCTCGGCCCTCCTCCACAGCAGCCACTATGGTGGAGAAGTTGTCGTCTGAGAGCACCATTTCGGAGGCGGATTTGGCCACGGCCGTGCCTGAGCCCATGGCGATGCCAATTTCGGCCTTCTTAAGAGCGGGGGCGTCGTTCACACCATCGCCTGTCTGAGAGAGATGGAGCGAGTCAGGAAGTGGAGATTAATAATGGGTTAACAGCTGGGGAGTGGATTATAACATTTCCAATATGCAGATATGATCGAACCCTGATTAGACAGATTTCCACTGAGATTTGTTTACCTGCTACAGTATGCCTTAACCTACAACAACCCTTAGGTAAGTCAAGCTTGTTTTTTAAGCCATTTCCCCATAGCAGGTTAGCTGGCCAACCACAATATTAGAATTTTCATGTTCTTTGTCCTTATCTGTGAGATAAATCCAGGTGAGAACTGTAGGCCCTGAGCAATGCTGGGAACAGAAATCAGTGAGGCATGTTGGGATAAACAAGCCTTTGTGACGTTGTATTTTAGTCAATTTGGGTGTAATTACAGAAAATATTTCTTAGCTGGCATTTATATCTAGGAGTGTAAAATGCCCAGGTTGCATGAAGGAGAAGTCCAAGTCCAAGAATATTTCTTTCTTTCTTTTTTTTTTTTTTTTAACCACATCTGCTAGATTGAATACAGTTTTGTCACTGGGATAAAATATGATGCAGCAACACAACTGTCACAATCATGAGATTTTATCTGATGACTGTCACAATGATTTAACGGTCAGTTTTATGCCAATATTCCAGTATATGTGTAATATTTACATCTAATAAAAGGCAACAATACTTTAACTACAAAACACCCCACAATGTCTATTACTGTGAAGTAGAGGTCGAGCGATTGATCGATTTTGACGAATCGGCAAAAATCCACACCGATAGTTTTTCCCGGTTGTGACCGTTGCGGGAGAGGCTGAGGAGGTCTGTGTCATACAGTACGAGAGCGGCATCTAGAGGCGGAATAAAAACTCGCTGACAAATTTTGTTGTTTTATTTGAAGTGTTTTTTTTATATTCATTTTGGATGTCTCTATTTTTATTTGCTAGTTGGAGTGTGTTACTTTTTAGTTCAGTTGGGATGTATATATTTTATTTATTTTAATATATATTAATAGTTAATATACATTCATAATTATATTTTTCATTTTAAATAAGTACAGTACATTTTCACGGTACAGTCAGCAGTTTATTTTCAGTAATAAAGTTCAGTAATATTTTACTTTGAGTGTTATGTTTCTATTCAGTATCAATTTTAAAAACAATCAGTTGATTAATCGGTTATTGGCAGGTACTGTGCAACTTACTGGTTGCAACTTTACTGTGCAACTTACTGGTATTGGTAAAATCCACAATCGGTCAACCTCTACCGTGAAGCATCTGGCACCATCACGTTGATAGGTATAGTCACCAAATAACAGAAAAGTCTGTGGAACCGTCACGGGAAAAGGAACTACAGCTGGGACTGGGAGAGTTAGCGGATATCGCAAATTGGAATAATTTCCTTTTCAAATTATTAGACTCATTCACTGGGTTTGAAAATAAAGTGTAACCAAAGCTGTGATGCTGTGCTTGGCCTAAAGCTAGCTAGGCCTAAAGCCATGTTGTTTATTCCATCGGCTACTCTTTAACATAATTAGGGTCATTGTAATACGGCTGGGTGACATGATGATATAAGTCTTGATATCATGACAAATGATGTTAAAATATGCTTTCTGAGATATCGGGGATACTGCGATATTTTATTCAAATCAAAAAATACATAATTTTTATATGCTGATGCAGCTGATGTTAAAATTCTGTACTTAATCTGTAACATTTCCTCCAATTTTTATGCACATTACTTAAATAAACAAAATGTTATTTTTTTGTTATTTATAACAGCTTATTTTTAATGAATTACTGTATTACTGAATCATATTCAAGAATCATGATTTTTTTTTTGTCTTGTCGCTCACTGTTAGTTAGCAAAGATGTATTTGTTAAACTTTAAATATTTTTTAATATATTTATTTTAAATACCTTTTTTAAAAAAATTTTTTTTTTAACTCTGGCTTTCCTTAAAACCCCTACATCATTTTGTTTTCATCCAAGCATTTTAATCCCGATGATCTATTTATTAAATAATCAAACCCAGAGCAAATCTGACAGATCAGCTATTTAGTCCTTCATCCAACTGTTGAAAGCTCGGCTAATTCACTGTAACCGAATTCGGATGATCGCTGTCGGCTCAAATATTCACGGTCAGTCAACTATGTAATAATCCTGACAGCCCTGGATACACGTGAAATCAGACTCTCTCTCGTGCTCACCATGGCTGTAATCTCATCAAAGGACTGCAGGAAGGCCACGATCTTGGACTTGTGTGCGGGTTCGACGCGAGCGAAGCAGCGTGCACGTTTCACCGCCTCTCGCTGTGCCTCCAGAGAGAGGTCGTCAAACTCCCGACCCGTGTACGCCTTGCCCTCCACGTCCTCGTCCTCCAAGAAGATCCCGATGCGCCTGCAGATGGCCACAGCCGTACCCTTGTTGTCCCCAGTGATCATGATGACGCGGATGCCTGCCTCACCGCACAGCTTCACTGAGCCGATCACCTCCTTCCTAGGTGGGTCCAACATGCCCACGCAACCCACGAAGGTTAGGTCCGACTAAAAAAAAAAAAAATCCATCACACATGGAAAAAACTCTAAATCGAGCACTGATACACTTCTGTTGAATATCTGTAAGTCTTATGAACTGCCTTACAGAAAAAAAAACAACAACACTGGTCTACTCTGAAATTTGTTTTTAAACAAAATGCTAAAAAAAATTAGCCAGAACTACTGCCACTTTTTTTTCCTAAAATACTGCAATCATAAGATGTTTGAAATAAGATCTAAATCATGCGTCTTGTAAAATTTTGCACACTCTATCAAAAATTTTTTTTTAATAAATGAAAGGCTCTATTGTGAAATAGCGGGAAAACACGCTTACGATTCCACACACACATTTACAAACACACTTTCCCTTTCCCTGACCTCATACTCGGCGAACTTGGCCGAGTTCTCCAGGTCCATCTGCTCCCTGCGAAGGGGTGTGTCCCGTGTGGCCAGTGCCAGACAGCGCAGTGTGTCCTTGCCCATGCCCCACTCTCTGATCGTCCCCAGCAGCTCTTCCTTCACAGACATGGTCAGCTCCACCTTCCTCGTGCCCACTCGTACATGTGTACACCGCTCAATCACGCTCTCCGGCGCTCCCTACCAGGTAGAAAAGATGCAGACAAAACGAGACATGAGAAGATGAGAAGGAAGTGCAAATGTGCGTGAGGAAGAGAGCATGAAATGCCTTCGCACGAGTTATAAGGCACATTCACTCGAGACTACGCATCGTATTAAATGTTTTGTAAAATAGTGTGTGAACATTTTGGAATATAACGGAATTGTGTTATATTAATATAATATTAAAATATTAATGTTGCACTAACAGACAGAGCAAATTTAGTTTTATGAGCACTTCACCCTCCTGATGTAGACTAATTTCCGGAGCGTAAGCCTTTTCCACAGTCCACAGATTTGAATCCTTTAAAAAAATACATCCAAGTACAGTGAGGGAAAAAAGTATTTGATCCCCTGCTGATTTTGTACGTTTGCCCACTGACAAAGAAATGATCAGTCTATAATTTTAATGGTAGATTTATTTGAACAGTGAGAGACAGAATAACAACAAGAAAATCCAGAAAAACGCAGGTCAAAAATGTTATAAATTGATTTGCATTTTAATGAGGGAAAAAAGTATTTGACCCCCTATATATATATATATATTAGAAATGTATTTTATTTAGAATTTCTATTTATTTATATTATTCCTTGTTAATATCCTTTATAAAGAATGTTTTTTTTTTTTTAGGACTACTGGAAAGAATGGAAAAGTATTGTGTGTAATGTTTATTGTACAGTACAATGCTGTGTGTATGAATTTAGAAAATTTTAAAGCTAAACATTTTTATCGACGCATTTTTAATACTGCAGGAAAGTATTTATTTATACTTTCTTTATTTGTTCGTTCGTTTATTCATCAACATTTCCTCCCATTTTCTCCCCAGTTTGGCCGCCCACTGGCCAGATCTCCTCCATCACACAAACACGTGCTTCCTCCAAGACACAGGAAGCCAGCCAACCGTTTTTTTTTTTTTTTTCTTGAACTGCTGCTCATGCTGCATCACAGGGCAGTGAAACAAAGTCCAAGAAACACACACACACAAACAATCCATCCTCTTCAGCATACATGAGTTCACAGATGCCTGCGACTGGCTAGTGTCATTG
Organism: Ictalurus punctatus; assembly: GCF_001660625.3. Lineage (NCBI taxonomy): Eukaryota > Metazoa > Chordata > Actinopteri > Siluriformes > Ictaluridae > Ictalurus > Ictalurus punctatus. The sequence goes on along the minus strand of NC_030443.2, from coordinate 12,186,222 downwards.
TAAGTGACAGGGGAGAGAGTGTGTACCATCCCTCCCACCCGTAAACATGGACAATTTAGCTCTCCCGGCCACAAATGGCTACACATCACCGGGATTCAAACTAGTGATCTCCTGACAACGGAGCGAACACTGAATGCAGTAAACAATCATGACAGAAATGTGTATATATTTATCATTCGTGTCGTGTTAGTGACTCGGACCAGCTGGTTTGTAGTCATGGAGGGTTCGTACCTTAACAAACATCTTGCTCTGGGAGCCGGTCTTAATGGATGTGCAGTACACAGACATGGACTTCCTGTCGCGAGAAAACTCCAGGGTGAAGTCCTTCTTCATCAGCTTCCTGATTACCTGAGCAAGTCAAAAGAGTTGAGAGTTAAAAGAACAGTCAGCTGTGTATGTGTGTGTGTGTGTCTGTCTTTATATGAGTGTATGATGCTGCTGTCATTCTCAGCTGTTCTCAGGGGTGGTGTGCGAATGAGCTTGTTGTGGCCACCTGTCAAGCCCAGGTGCTGAGGTTTTGGTGCGCACACACACACACAGAGAGAGATGAAAAGAGCTGGCTCGAGATCATGCTGCATGAGTCTTATTAAATCTACTTAGCTTTAACTAGATGTAGTGCTTGCCTGCTGGTATCAACATATGCAAAATATTCTATTAACTGCAATCAATAAATAAATCAAATGCTGGACCTGATTCCATCAACCTGTTTACATGCACTCGAGTAATCTGATTAACACAGGGGTTTTTCTTAGATTGCTTAGTCACTTATTGGAGTCTTTCAGTAAGAGCAGCGAGTAAAGTTGAGTCCAGTTTAATGGCATTTACTATTAGCACCTCCACATTGTACATCAAGTAGCTTAAGTAGTTAAAACTATTTAATCGACCGAGTATCGGAGATGCGCTGAAAACTCTTTCATATTTAAATCATTTCGTATATAAATCATTGAAATGATTGATCATTTAAAATGCTTCACAATATATATTTTAGTCCATTCTATTATTAAGAACTTCTTGCTATTTAAAAGTACATCTGACCTGAGGTTACTGACTGCTAAAGCTGGCTTTATTGGTAAATATTTAACTGGGCTGACTTTATTTTGACTCTATTTGATCCAAACACAGAAACCGAACTGTTTCTACCTAGATGTTTGATAATGATAAGGAGTCTTTATTGATCACATATACATACGCACAGTGACATTCTTTTCTTCACATACCCCAGAATGTGAGGAAGTTGGGGTCAGAGCGCAGGGTCATGATACAGCGCCCCTGGAGCAGAGAGGGTTAAGGCCCTTGCTCAAGGGCCCAACAGTGGCAGCTTCTCATTGTTGGGACTCAAACCCCCGACCTTCCGATCAGTAACCCAGAGCCTTAACCACTGCCCCAAAAGTAAGCATGCTCAGGTCGAACAGACACTAGGGGGAGAATCTGAAGCTATCCTTAAGTTAAACAGAATACTAACATTAAAAGTTAATATAAACTTTTTCTTTTTTTACAGTTTGATTTCAATTAAAATGTAACTGAAGACCAAATATGCAATGAGGGTATACTTTAAAATTATTTCAAATTAGGAAATATTACTAGTAAGTACAGTATGTTTATTGTATAGCCATAAAAACACCAAAAAAAAAAATTTTTTTTTTAAAAATTAAAAAAACACCCTCACACACACAGACAAAATTAAAATGGAAAATATATGGAAAACATTTTAAACCCCTAAGGGTTTTTTGGTTGTACCTCTGAGGGAACCTCTAAATGTTCAGGGTAGAACCCTTAAACAACTAGTTTTTCTATCCAAGTAGGCCATTTTTGGAAGCTAAGAACCATTCATTTATATAATGAACCCTTGATAAAACCTGTGTGTGAAAAACGCTGTGTGTAAAGGTATGAAAGTAATAAATGATCACCTATGGCTTGATAGGGCAAAGGGCATAGCCTTAAAAGCTAGGCCTATGCCTAAAAAGTTTACATTTTAAGACAGTAATTGTAAAACATTTCAATACTTATTAAACAGTTCAATTTGGAATACATAATTTCAGACATTTCGATTTTTTTACAGGACCTGTAGACATGATGTAGACAAAAACAGCATATCCACACTTTATATATTTTATGCCATGGCATGTGGCTTAAGTCCAACGTCAGCCCGTCCTTTCTGGAGAAAGCACATGACTTTGGTTAAAACCCGAGTCACATTTTGAGATCATGTTACATCTTTTAATAATTTCACTAACATGGTTTTGTTTATAATATTGTTTTCCACCACTAGGGGGCGATCACACCTAGCATGTTGCGCCGACAGGTTTCAGATGAGAGCACACGATGACCTCATGCCAAAAGGCCAAGGAACTGTAAAGCTGCTTGACCCTTACCTTATTTAGAATACTTAATCCTTCCTTTGACGTCAGAATGGTGTACGTATACTTTTAAAAAGCGGCCATCCATCTCATGCTCTCAGTGCACTAAGAGAGCACTTTATAAGAACAACACAGGATGAAGGGGAAGCCATTCTCTCCTGTCTGTGTGCGTCTCCAAGCCGGCAGACTGAGCTTGGAATTTAGCTAACCTCTTCATAAACTAGCCGGCTTGTCTAAATATTATGCTTTTCCTCAGGGAGCCGGTGACACTGCAGGCTTTTTTCTTGACGTTTCTTGTTTCTTTTTTGGACAGGGGATTTACTTGGCCTTCATTTGGAGGGGACAGTGGAAAAAACAACAGCTTTAATGGTCAGTCACTCCTCCTCAGGAATGTGCTCCCTTGTTTCCCCAAGAGAGAAAAGAGTCAGAATGTGTGTATTTAATTAAAGGGATGGATCGGAGGCTGATAAGGACCAGTGTTCCTAACAGGGTGTCTAAGGGTGCTTTTACATATGCAGTCAGTCTGAATCAAACCCAAGCGCATTCTCCTCCATGGGGTGGTATCAATTTCACTCAAAGGTGTGAAAGTGCCCTAAGGGTGTTTAGTCTGTTTGAATCAAACCCTTGCGAACTTTCTTACTGGTGCAATTCATTTGCCCTTAGGTAAAGACCAGAACTGAGCAAGGTATTCCCTGTCTGCTTCAAACTCTAACATGGTTTGATTGCAGTGAGAAAAAGATTCAACTGTGACTCGAATCAAACTGGAAATGAATCGCGGTTCAATTGCAGTGAGAAAGTAAGTCAACTTTGAACGGACTCAAATAGAAGTGCATCACAGATCGATTGCAGTGTGAAAGTGATTCAACTCTGAATCGACTCAACTGGAAGTGCATCTCGGGTCCATTGCGGTGCAATAGCGATTCAACTCTGAATCTACCCAACTGAAAGTGGCATAAAACAGGTTTATTTTGGATTGCAGCATTTTTCTGTAGATTCAAGCTGCCCATGAGTCACATACTGAGCCAAAGGATGGCACTGTAGAGCTGCAAAAGTGCAAGGTGTTCAGGATATTCGGACTGACGAACAAAAACATACTATACACAAAGTGTTTTACGCTGGTTATATATAATTATCTAGTAATTTATGAAATAAGTACCCTAAAGAATTGTTATTTGGGGGGGGGGGGGGGGGGGGGGGTGTGCAATTAGCATATCCTTAACCAGGAAGAAATTTAAAATACTGGAGAAAGAATGACTCATTTCTTATCAGTATAATCTAGAGATATGGAATAGTCATGGGAGGAAGAAAAACATGGGAACACATTTTTTTCCCCAAAACACCCACAGTTCTCTTGAAATTCCTTTAGTTTCAAGACAACACCAGGGGCCATATAATGGTTTTAATTCAACCTTATCGACAGCTAAATTCTCTTTGTTCTTACCCCGTTGCAGACTCCTGCCCTCTCCACTTTGCTGATGTTGGACACGTCGGTCCCAAAAACGTTCATCTTCTCGACCAGGGTGGTGAGCGCTGTTTCTGTGGCTTCACCCACCTTCTCATAGACTCCTTTCGCCTGTAGGGGACACAGTGAATGGACATGGTTTGGTGTGTATGCACTTACACATACATGCTTGAAATACACCCTCCAGCCCTCCCCGAGGGATGCCAGTGAGAAAGTCGAGCCAAATTTCCACAGAAAGCAGGAGGGGGAAAAAAACGCATCTCGACTTGTCGATGAGAAAGCAGATATCCTGGATGGAAACGAAACTCGAGGATGGGAAAAATCGAGATGAGAGAACTGGATGATGATGTAATATTTAGAGGCTTCTCAGTGGTTGATGATTTAGGACTGTTTCTGAATTAGATGTGTTAAAGGGAAATGGTTGTGATGAAATCGCTGCCTAATGCTGAAATGGTTAGTGGAAATGGGAGCAGGGTGTATTATGACTACCAGCAAAGTGACAATTATCTCAAACAGCCTTCATACCAAGGACAAGATGTTCCACTGATTTGTAGCAGGATGTGGCCCAGAGGCTTTGGGCATATAATAAATATCAGAATTGTGCAATGCAGATAAAACTATTTTATTACAACTTATACATTTGAACCGATGCATAGACTACACTGCTTCAGGTTAGAGGACACCTATACACACCCTCAGTGGACTAAGATCACACAGCTACTTCTTCAGCTGTTTCTATAGCTTGTTTTAGATTTGTCGTATAATTGACATTTTATGATCGACTGTCCATGCATCTGTCAGGATTTATATGGAATTGTCACCGTGACCAGCAGATTGTGCTTGTATTTCCTCATTTGTAAGTCGCTTTGGATAAAAGCGTCTGCTAAATTAATAAATGTAGATAAAATGATTACATTTCGGAATTGATCCAGAGTCAAGGTCAAGGCAAGATCAAATGCCTGAACTGGTTTTTCTTCAGAAGCTTCCTGCTTGAAGAACTACACGTGTTGGTGGCGGAGGCATTCTGATGCCCTGTTGATGCCGTTGTCATCGAGTGAGATTATAAAGAGCTGACTATGTGCTGTTAAAGGTCTCCTAGGTCTCTCCTTAACTGCACTGTCCATTGCTCTCGTATACAGAACGGACACACTGTTGCGTAACATGGTCACGTTGATGCTATGATGACAACAGGGAGGTGAAAAACGGGCAAAACAAGTGTACGGCACGGCGCTCAGGGGCCAGCGGATGCAGCGAGTGGGAGTTTAGGAGTGGGTGAGGTTCACAGATATTAGCACCTTCACTATGTGGGATGGAGTCTCTTTGCTTTGTAATGCACAGTGCAGTAGCTCACGTTTTTTTTTTTTCCATCACAAGTAACAGGGCAGAGATTTATTTATTTATTTAGTTCAGGATGATGATGAAATTAAAAAGGACAGCTATATCTTCATGACTGTCAGGTGCACACACACACACACACACACACACACACACACACACACACACACACACACACACACACAGCTGACCTCATTGTAGTCCAGAGAAGAGTCGTTACACATGGAGCAGATTGTGGCCAGTTCGACGAGGCCGTCGTATTCGCCGCACTTTACAGGTTTATCAGCTTTCAGCCTACGAGGCACAGAGACAGAAATACAGTGTTAAAGGCTCAATCAAAAATACTTCTTGATAAACTGGTCTTGAGAAACAGATAAGTATGAATGGGACTAGGCTTGTGCGATATAACAATCGAATTGTATTTAAACAATATTACACCGCATTCAGAGTAGACGCTCCTAATAATACAGGAGATAAGCTAAGAGACCTTGAACTCTGACACAGCCTAGAAGCCCCGCCCCCACTCCACATGGGGCTTCTGAGTGGACATTTTATTTAATAAAAGTGGTGAAAAAAAAAACTGAACACTGAAAAGGAGAAAGTGTTAAAAACCTGTAGAAATTTAGAGACCACTAAAACCTAGAAGTACAAAATTTTAACATCAATTCAGCTGCATCCAGTCAGTTTGGAATTAAATGTATTAAGATTAAGTGGCACGACAGGACAGTGTTCACCTTATTGTCCAAAGATCAAGTTCAAATCCCAATGGTGCAACAGCCACTCATAACCGGGGGTCCAAGAGAGCAAAATTGGCCGTGCTCTCATGTGGCAATCTAGCCAATCATGGGCATCTGTTAGCTCACGCATGCAGAAGTGGGCGGATAGTGCTTTTCCCCCTGATGTCACATGAGCTAAGTCATGTTCCCTTTCCTGTCTTTTATTTTAGGCAGTCAATCTGGACAATCCAATCGTTTATCAATATCAAAATTAATATCGCACAAATCTAATGGGGCCTTATTAACATAACTGGGTCAGGTTATTATGAGCAGGTGTTTGTGTGTGTGTGTGTGTGTGTGTGTGTGTGTGTATACATACACTTGTCCTTCAGGAGCATAGGTCGATCCTGTAATGGTGAACTCATGGAGGGAACAGTTGGAGCTGTCTGCTTTATCTATCACAAACATCTGATATATGACAGCGCGAGAGAGAGGGGGAGAGAGAGAGAGAGAGAGAGAGAGAGAGAGAGAAGGTAAGACAGTAACAAAACATCTGTGATTCATTTTCATCAATACCGAACTAAATGTGTTAATGATTAACCATTCCAAATGAGCGTTTATCTAATTTGTTATTAATTGTTCTTAATATTATTCACATTAATACTAACCCTATTGTTTACTTTTTGCAGCTTATTCTCTTATTCAAATACAAATCTTATTAGGCAAATATTTAGGCATATTTATCAGAGATTTTACACTGAATTTTACACTGTGGTTTAAATGTAGACCTGAAACATTGTAAAATAACTACATTTTAATTTGAATAAAATTGCAACAACTATGATAGCAAGTGTTCGTCATTTCCAGAACCACAAGGTCCATTATTTAAATGCAATAATAAAATAATGTTGTTTTTTTTTTGTTTTTTTAACTCCCTAGTTATAAGCTGCATGTCCTACTATAATTATAATTCTATTGCAAACAATTGTACTAGCAAAAACAATTCCCTCTTCCACTCTATTAAAAAGGTACAAGGAAGTGGAAAATACTGATGCGAAAAAAAAAAAGAAAAAAGAAAAGAGAACAACAAGTCTCTACAATCAGGCTCCACCCAATTATAGCAGGGGTTTCCCTCAAGCAGCAGCCAATCAGAAGCTTCAGAGTGATGTCATACTTTTCCAGGAACTTCGAGTTTCTGAGTTCACTGGCCTGGAATAAGTCCCAGCCTGTTTGTTCTCTCGTTCTCGCTCTCTCTCTGTGTCAAAACACTGATGAAAGGAGAAGGCGTGGAAATGAACAGAGAAGAGTGGTAACATTTTGGACAGAGCTTTCTCCGACTTTTTATTTCTCGCATGTGTTTTTGCCTGGAAGCTATTTCAGCTTCCATTCAAGACAAAATAGCTTGTTTAATTAAAAAAAAATAATAATAAAGTGTCACACTTTACACTTTACTTGTAAAGTGTCAGACCTAGTAGTAAATTAATTGTAGTTTCTTTTCCACTTTAAAATTGTGATTTGACTGCCTTTGGGTATTACATTTGGCTACCAATGGCAGTGAAGACAGCAGAGCGCACGTGAGGCGTCTCCTGTCAGATACTGTAGAAAGATGGAGGAAAAATGTATTCTAGCGGTTGGTCTGTTGTTTATGATATGTCTCTGGCTGCATTCAGAGACAAGTTTTAAAAAAATATATATATATATATATACAAGGACGCAGAGAAAAACATATCCGACATCGTCGGCATTCCAAGTATGCTGATTAATGCATTTAATAACCTGGAATATTAGCTGTTAATTATTAACCGTGCCGACCATGTACCAGCCGGGGGTACTCTCTATGCTGCCTGTGAGTCCGGATTGTCTCGTGGACCTGGACACGCCTCAGACAGATGGCTGCAATGGCAAAGAGCACACACTGCTTCTCCTTCATCTTGTAGGATATGATGCGTACATACACTGGTGAATTTTATATACAAACTCTCTCCCTGTAGATTGTTTCATTTTAGCAGCAAGAAAACTGATTTGTTGGCAAAAGTGGAATGCTAGTTGTGCCACCCATGTTACTATGGCAACCGGTAGTAGGTACAGCACCTGGCGATATGTAGCCAGAAAATCACTGCGTGTGTGAACGTGCGGTGATGTTGCGACTCGGTAGCCTGCATCACTGCGAGCTGACTCAGCATTTTCTGTTTGCTGGCAGCTCTGTGTGGGGGAGCAGGAAGAGAAACACGCGACGACACGAACATTTAAAAAATTTTTTTTTAAACAATCACACAACGTTGTCAAAATTAGAGGCAAAAGTTGTTGTCGCCTCATAGTAAGGCCACAGTGCTCGTGTTCGAGTACGTAGGAGTCCGTGATGGACTGCAGCACTGATACTGAGCCAGATGGAGGAAAAAACAAAACAAAACAAAAAACAGACTCACTGAAGCTCATCTGGTGCAAAGATTTGAATTCTCATGCTTCATCACCCAGATGGAGGGATAAAAACACTGTTTGTCTATTTATTTATTTATTTATTTATAGAAACCTGCAAAATCGCTTTAAAGATGCTGGCATTGCTGAGCTGAGGAGTGCAATACAAAATGATTATAAGTATTTCAGAAACACATGGACAACACCACACACAACAGTACACACAAACACACACCTCTACGGAAACGCACAGGGACAGGGGGAGGGAGGGAGGGAGGGAGAGAGAGAGAGAGAGGCAATAACATATCTCTGTAACTTCTCTTCACTCGATACTCAATTAACATTCCCTGCCTGAGTGTCCTGCTTTTACACACACACACACACACACACACACACACACACACACACACACACACACACACACACACTTGTTTTGCTATCCTTGTGAGGAGTTTCCATGGACAAAATTATTAATGCATCTAATTAATGTTAACCATAGCCTTCATCTCAATAACCAAACCTTTGGCTGATTTACTTATTTAAAAAAAATCAGCAATCTGTTGGTGTGTGTTTGGGGAAGGGGGGGGTTTGTTCGGGGTAGGTGTACTACAAAGTCAAAGCGGTATATATTCCTATCCTTGTGGGGGGCATTTGGCCCCCCCCCATCAAGATATAAAACACACACAGCGCTCATTTAAAAACATAGAACAAGTCGTTGCCACATGGTACCTAATTTGTGGCTTCAAAATTATAACTCCTTGCCTCAATTACTACCAAATATTAATTTGCCTTTATAAAGGCATAGCCACAAATTAATATTTGGTAATAATTGAGGTATGGAGTTATTATTTTGAAGCCACAAATTAGTCACCTAGTTATGTCACCTCAGGGGCTTCATGATAATCTGTAAATACAGACTCTTCCTGCTCTGTATCAAACGGTTTATTTAAAGATAAGATGAGATCATCATGGGCAAGAATTTACCGAAAAAAGTCTTTGGGCGAGATCAATAATATCATAGCTCCGAGGCACCAAACTTACCTTGGGTATGCGGTAATTCAATTGTTTGTCACACTATCCCGTGAAATTAAATGATTATTAGCTCCACTCAGAGAGAAAGAACATTTACATTGGAGTAAAATGTGCTCTTCATTCACAAATAATCCATAATCCTAGAAAACATTAGCAGTAAACACAAACAGCCACTGAGAAGAGGAACGTCAAAGTTACTTTGATCTGATGTTCATCATGTTGATGTTCATGCATCGATTTCTACGTTTTACAGAAAATCATACACAGCCTTATTTGTGCCACCCTGTGCCTCTAGTGATCTGTGGCTAGTTGCAGTAGAGGCTGCATGTGCTGGGTGACTTGATGAAACTCTGTGTATGCGTGACAGAGAGCGAGCGAGAGAGAGAGAGAAATAGACACACAGGTCAGATCTCCCCCTGTATTCCCTATAGAGAGGTAATGATGGAAGTTAATGGAGAAAAAGAAAAGAGCAGATCCAGGCTGTGAGGCGTGAGAGAGATGAATAGTCACTCATGCACACTGGCCACCATTAAAGTGCACCTATTACGGTTTTGAAACGTGCCTAACGTTGTTTTAAAGTTCTCATACAATAGAGTTACATGCATCCGAGGTCAAAAAACACTTTAATGTGCTCATAATTTAAACTGCAGCATTACTCCCCCCCCCATGTCACAAACGACTCGTTAAATGATCCGTTTTAAAGGATTCATTCTAAACTCCTCCTTTCAGGGAGCATGCAATCTGCTCTGAATGGTCAGATGTCTGTTGTGATTGGTCTACCGCTGTCGGCGTCTGTTGAAAAGGAAACGCCCACTACCATAACGACTTTCAGCTCCGTCTGGTCGCGAGTAGCTGATGAAGCCCAGAGGCGGGGCTTTTTTTTTTTTTTTTTTTTTTTTTTACAAACCTACGTAGGTTAGTTCAGGAAGTATGTCTGGAATTACTGACGATTCGTTTCAGCTGTTCAGAATCGGTTCCTTCTTTTGGGAGTCAATAACTCCGTTTGGCGTGCGTTTTGATTTTTGAAACTTTGCAGACGTTTTTTACGTTCACAAAAAGGCTCTGTAACACACTACATGAAAGGTCATATTTGAAAAACCATAATAGGTGCAATTTAAAGACCAGCTGAGATCTGATCCTTGAGGTATTTCCTTGTGAAACAGCAACTAACGGTGATGCCGTTTTCAAGTTTTTTGATATCCAGTAGCTTTCGAAATAGGCCACGTCAAACCTAAACAAACATGACAGTTGCTTTGTAAAACAAACATGACAGTTGCTTTGTAAACTATCTAGATATGGATTACATTACAGCATTTTGGCAGACGCCCTTATCCAGGGCAACTTACAATTATCTCCTTTATACAACTGAGTAGTTGAGAGTTAAGGGCCTGGCCCAACAGTGAAAGTTTGGCACAAACTTCCGATCAGAAGTCCAACGTCTAACCCGCTGAGCTACCACTTCCCTACTGAATATTGTACAGCCAAGAGTTCAGCAAGGGCCTATTTTTTTTTCCAACTGTGGAGCATCTCTCACCTCCGGCTTCACCCACACCTGTCCACTTTAACCAGAACCGTGGTGATAAGGAATCTGATATGTCTGAATGGTAGATAAAATAGTACTTACTCTTACTGATCGAGATGCCGCAATGATATATTCCGTCATTGGACAGCCTCGAGCTGAAAAAAGCAGTCACATAACTTTGCACAAATTCCACTGGCTTCAAAATGAATAAACAGACCATTTCTTCTCAAACAAGGGATGGTCAGAAAAGAGAATCAGAGGTGGGTGATATGGCAAAATGATCATATTGCGTTTCTCGAAGGCTTTTCTATGGTACATAATATTAATCACGATGCATAGGTTTGCTCACAAAACCTACACACGTACACATTCAAGAGTACACTCAACTGGACGAGCACAAAAGTGGTACTCGATGAGTCATCCAAAAGAAAAAAGCTAATAATTTACCCAGAAGGGGCAAATTACAAACTTAAAATGAGAACTTTTCTAAAACGTTTTATGTAGGGTTTTTTCCCCCTTCTAGAGATACGTCGTGTACTCGTGTACTATAACACTAAGCAACAGATACAACAAGATCTGAAACACCAGTGTCTCAGCAAAACCGCTTCAACTCCTGCAAAACATTGTTGCCGCTCCGATGTATGTATTTACAGGGTGCAGTGTGTAATCTTTAAAATGTTTCTAGACCTGCTTTATGCATTTAATTTTAATGGACACCTCACAAAAACTGTGATTTACATTATTGATATGATCTGGATCTACCTAGTTTATTCATGTCATGCTTCTATATACTCCCCCCACCAGGTTCGAAACGAGCTCCAAGTGAGCTGTACATTTAAACCCACCAGGTACTGTATATTATACACCAATCAGCCATAACATTAAAACAGGGGACATTAATGACATTGATTAGCTCATTAGATTGGCATCTGTCAAGGGGTGGGATATATTAGGCAGCAAGTGAACGGTCAGTTCTCGAATTTGATTTGTTGGAAGCGTTAAAAATGCTTCTGGGTAATCTTCTACTGAGAAACCTTGGGTACTGGCATTCATGTGGCTCTTACTTTGACATGTACAGTACCACCTACCTAAACATTGCAGACCACGTACACAGTGGCAGCCTCTTTCAGCAGGATAATGCACTCTGCTAAACTGCAAAAATTGTTCAGGAAGGGTTTGAGGAACATGACAAACAGTTCAAGGTGTTGACTTGAAATTCCCGAGATCTCAATCAGATCGCGTATCTGTGGGACGTGTTGGACAAACAAGTCCGATCCTTGGAGACACCACCTCGCAACTTACAGGACTTAAAGGATCTGCTGCTAACGTCTTGGTGCCAGACACCACAGCACACCGTCAGAGGTCTTGCGGAGTCCATGTCCTGACGAGTCAGAGCTGTTTTGTTGGCACAAGGGGGACCTACACAATATTAAGCAGGTGGTATTATTGTTATGGCTGATCGGTGTATGTCCAAAAGAGGAAGGAGTGTCCATTGTTCTGTTTTAGTAGTTACTGTACGGTCTTATGTTGTTTGCACACGTTTGCACGTGCACTTTATGGAGAATGTGTATGTCTTTTTTTTTTTTTAAGTTTTGTCTCGTCACATGTGGTTAGTGTGTTGTTTTATGTAGCATCGTTGTCCTGGAGGAACATTGTTTCGTTTCACTGCATACTGTACCCCCTGTATATGGATGAAATGACAATAAAAAAGCCACTTGGCTTGAAGGAGGGTTCATTTGTGGATAAGCGCAGGGCTTGTTTTTACCACATTTGCAATTCACCTCACAGAGAGCCGAGGAGCTAAACATTACAAACTGCTCCTTCACAAAAAACTGTCACCTCATACAGGCATTGAGTAGAAAAAAGGTATTTAAACAACACACACACACACACGGTAAATAAGATGCGTCATAAATACAAATCACACACACATCGCTTGAAACTTCCTTTTCACCCTCTTGGCTTTTGTGATACTAAGCAATTTGCCATCAGCAAAGTGGCACGGATCCCGGCAGGATCACAAAACAAAGGGAAAGATGTACAAAAATAGGTAGAGGAAAGTGAGGGACCTCATGCAGAGGTCCCACTGAGGTCGGGCTGAGGAAGAGAGAGAGAGATCGAGGGGAAAGGATGCAGCACAGCCATGAATAGAACACAAGCCACGTAAACAGAGATTTATCCTACATCTTAAACACAAGAGAACACTGAAGGGACACTACTCTGAAGACACACACTTGCATTTGTAAGGAATAAAATACTTCGGGTGTGCTGTTATACCAAAAGAATCAATGACGGCATGTCACGACGTGTTGTAGTCCTTGTATATTACGGCAATTTGCCAACGATCATAATTTGCAGTTAATTACTGAACCACGTTTCACACCTTTATTCGTAACAATTATTTGCTTCATTCGTGGTGGAATCTCCACGAGTTCCTGTTATCACCTACATTATAACATCTCTCCTTTACCAGCCTCTCTTTTTCCCCTCTTACATCAAGATAAGAAGACACAAACAAAAACAAACAAACAAAAAACAAGAACAAACACACAGCTTATCATGAAAACAGAAAGTGCAAACTCCTCCGTCCTGAAGACATTTCCATGGTGGAAAAGTTAAGCCTGGTTTATACTTGTTTTTAACTATACGTACACATGTGCACGTTCTCAGAAGTTAACGCTACATAAATAGTAGGGCTGGGAGTTGTGACCAATTTGGTGATTCGATTCTTATTTATATATGGTTTCGATTCGATATCGATTAGTTATCAATATTTCATTTAAAATGTTAGTTTTACAGACATGAAATCCATATTTGAATATAAATGCTGGTAAGTGAAACCCTCCTACTGAGCTATATTACCGAAATACACATTTACTTTAACAATAGGGCCCACACAATTATGTTTAATGACTTTTTACTTTTACTTTGAGTAACAAACGTTGTAACAAGAAATCATAAATATGTGCATACAATGCACACAAGAACAAACTGCACACTACTATAAAAAAAACTGTAAATGTGCAACAGTGAAATTCATTAACAACTTCTTAAACACGTTTAAGAAATAAAACCGTTTGCAAAATTCAAAACATGAAAGATGGCGACATCTACAGGACGAGAGGCGAACTACAGATAATACTCACATCCTCTCAAGTAAAGCACGTGCGAGCATTAAGAATCGATACGGGAAATCCCCGAATCGTTTCATTAAATTAAAATCTATATTTTTTACCCGGCCATAATAAATAACACAAGCATAAATAACGGGACAGTATAGAACCATGACTAAGCAAATAAACATGTACGGTAATAGTTTTTGCTTTGAGACGCAGCCAATCACAAACCATCATGACGATGGCATAAAATTTCAAAAAGGAACAAGGCTCGTCGTGTGTTGTGCATGAAATAATTTTACAATTTGCCGTGGAAACCCCGTGAAAAGAGACGTTTTGGCTCTGACATGAGAGCTAATGGAGGTTGCTTTTAATCCTTCAGATGTACATGAGATACGTGTGCAAAGTCATTTGTCAAGTATAAACCAGGCCATTCTGACTAGTTCACAGCCGTGACACTGGAGTCTCCTTCTATAAAAAATGTTCAATAAACATCCACTTACAGACAGCTTCACAGTCTTCTATGTTTAGTAAAAATGCTTCTTTATGATTAGCCTTGGATCATGCAAATCGTTCTCCATACAGTGTTCCTGCGAAAGAGGTGTTACTCTAGAAACTATAAAGGTATTAGAACGAGCGCGTTAATATAAACCTGTAACTTCATTTACAGCCGGCACTGCAGTCAGAGCTGCTGTTGGACACCAAACGGCACCGTGGTATAATTCAATTCAATTCAATTCAATTTTATTTGTATAGCGCTTTTTACAATAGACATTGTCTCAAAGCAGCTTTACAGAAATATCGACACGGTATACAGATATTAAAGGTGTGAATTTATCCCACTGACTTTATAAGTCACTGACTTTATGTAAAACCCATTTACCTTGCATGATAACACACGTGTGTATGATGCACAGAGGAAGAGGTGCGAGCAAGACAGGATAAGAGGTAGGATAAGCAAAGTACGATCCTCACCCGCGATACTCACACCAGCTTCCTGGAACTAATTACACAATCACGATACAAATGATATAGCAGTTATGGCAAAAAAATATATAAAATAATAGCACCTTCTTAATTTCCTCATTAGATATTTATTTTAAAATACCAAGCATACTGTAGAGTGGAAAGATTTGCATCCCACAGTGTTGGTTTAAAAAAAAAAAAAAAAAAAAAGTAATTGAATATCTAGTATACAGTTTATCTACACAAGATGAACATAGACCATTTGTAAAATCTAAAAGCTAAAAATATGGTTTTGCTATAAGAGTGATTCCAAGGTTGGGGTGCAATTTAGCCCATGTAACCTTTAAAAATGAAACAATACTTTTATTTTGAACATTGAATCAAATGAAACAAGAACGTAACCATTCAAAAAGGTCTCAGGCAGCAATCTCCTTTTTTTTGTTTTTAACATGGTGCCTTTCTTGACAACAACGCGGCTTGAAAGTACCAGTGTCGAGGCTTTAGCATTGAAACTGTGATTATACAACATGTGGTTATCTAGCATTAAGGATTTTTTTAATGAATGACGTAAAATGTTTTTTTTTTTTTTTTAATTAGTAATTTACTCTCGCGCTATAATCTGGGTCACAGGGTTGTACGTTCAAAGTGACCTCGTCAGTCAATAACACAATATCACTGAAAATAAAGAAATCAGAACGATCAAGTAATTTTCTTCTCCTCTTGAGTTTCAGGTAATTGCGATGATGCAACTTTCTACTGAACAGATTTCATCGGGGTGACTGTGTTCAGGTAACAGGGCTGAGTGGAAGAAAATATATTTTTTAAAAATGTCATTAGCCATAATGGATGACTCATGGAAACGTGTTCCTTTTTTTTCTTATTAAATCATTCGATCCGATTTATTTTAATTGTATTTCAAGGTACAGTGAGTTATAGTGGACTGGGACAGGCAAAGTGCTGTAGATAGGTTATTAATGTTCATTAAAGTTATTATCTGAAATATCCACATAGGCTGTTGTTTTGATGAGGCACATGTCCCACGCCTTGTTCTTTTCCCTTTACTTTACATACTGTACTTATTTATAAATGTAATATCAGAGAGACCTAATTGTGCAGCTGCCACCTTCATTTTGTAATAAGGGTGTGCAAACCTTTGCACTGAACTTGATACAGTTAATGTATACGGTGCTAATATAATATACGTTGGTTTTCTGTACGATTTATTTTAAAAACACACAAACGCGTGCAGTGTTGCTTGTACTACGTGTGGTAAAAGGCTGTGTGTGTGTGTGTGTGTGTGTGTGTGTGTGTGTGTAGACTGCAATAATGAGATCTCTAGGCTGGTCAGTGTTTGAGAGCTAGGCTGTCCCCGTATCACAGTGAGGCTGAGGTGAGTAAATATTTACAGCTGTGTGGCAGGACACTTGACTGCAGGTTCCCAGGACCACGGGAAAGTAAACAGCTTTAGCACACTGGGAACTCCCTGCTTATAAAACACACAGCAAGGCCTACGCTACCTACACACACACATCCCTCAGGGTATTACAGCAAGCAGACGGCATTCCCTCATGCATGAATAAGCACAAGGCATGAACGCACCTGCATCTCTCTCTCTCACACACACACAAACACACACACTTTTTTTTTTTTTTCTTTCCATAACAGCAAAGAAAGCAAGCTGGAAAGGCGACTCTAAAGTGAGCATTCATCCAGCTGGAAACAGTGACGAGGAACAAAGTAGCTAAAAATAAATAAATAATTCAATTGCAGTTTTCCAATTGAAATCATAAAGGTCACATAAGTTGGGAGTGACACGAGGGTGTGTGTGGGGGCCTGATAAATGAGGGAAAAGGAGGGGCGAAGGAAAGAAAACAAGGCCCTTATTCTCAGAACTTTTTCTCAATTCTGCCTTTCAGATAAAAACCGAGAAAGAAAAAAAAAAAAAAAAGAAAAAAAAAATGTGTATATGACGGATCAGGAGCGGTCGGAACAAACTGGAAGTGTGTTTTGGTTGAATGAGTGTGGCTACAAGAACACAATCTGAGGACTGAGAGAGAGAAAAAAAATACCTTTACATGTATTCTGGCTGAGACAATAATCTGATTCGTTAGAACTATTTATTTAAAAAGGCGTAGCATTATAACTTTCAATCCAGAAATGTTAACCAAGTTGAAGAGTAACACTAACACTACATTTCATTTCCTTCCTATTCAGAATCTGTACTTCGCGTAATCCTTCCTGCTTGACTGGAAGCACTATTGATTCGAGGTTACCGGCTGCGAGTCAGGTGGGGAGTTTGTGTGTTTGCAAATTACGCATAATGCGATCCTTCTTCCAGCTTCGATCCAAAGGCCGATCGTTTCTCCTCTACCCGGCTGTACGAAGAAAAGTGAGAGATACTGGAGTAAATGGCCTGCATGCGCTTAATCACTCAATTATTAGGTGGCTAAAAGTGGGCTTTTTACACTAAAATCTGATATTACAGCACAGTGCATCACAGGTGTGTTCACAGTAGTCCACAGAAGAATCCATTTTAAACATCCCAGTCTACTAGTGTATAACAGCACCACTGCTCATGTGTTTACTGATGGCAACCTTTATAAAGGGTTTGTGTGGAGAATTAAAAGCATTGTATGTCAGTGGGTGTGACAAAAGAAAGTTTCCAGTGTTTAATCAAAAGAATACTGCACAGCACCGAACACTCCGGATCAAGCTCGTGTTTTTATAATCACTATAATCTTCATACCCCCCCTTTGTTTTTGTACCCTCATCAGTCCCTCCAGGATTTCACGATTGCAAAAACGAACGCAAAATCATGCAATATTTGTCGGAGGTAAGGTCATTTTTCAAAATGACCGCAGATTTAAGCTGAGACGCATCACGTGACGTCATCAGAACGTGCATTCAGCCAAAAGCCCTGTTCTGTTCACGTGCGTCAAACATGAGTACAGCTCCAAGGTCTCGTTTATCAACAAACATCACTGCGACAAACAATTCCGTGCAACCGCAATTGTGGCAATTCGAGTAGTTTTCTGCAATTTATTTTTTTTATTTCTTTTTTTTATTTTTTAAAGCTGCAGCAATATTAAGCGTTTTTAATCTTGTAGGGACTGCATTTTAGGGCAGCCACTACTGTAACAATTATTTTGATCATTGATAAGCCTATTGACAGTTTGTTCTTCAATAAATCAATTAGTTGTATTATTTTATAAAAATATCAATACTAAACAAATATATCTTTCCAGGATTTTAATAAGCTAATACTTCTAGAGAACGTTTAACTAGGCTAAATCAAATTACAGGTCAGTCACTACAACGCAGCATTGCTGACATAGATCAAATATTTATCCGCCTTGACATGAGACCACTTTTTTTTTTTGGTCACAGAGTTCTGGACACTTTCCAAACGCTTTTCCGCAATTATAGAAAAACTTTTGCTCTGAGAGGGTCTTACATGCTTTTCAAAGCCTGATTTGTTTAACTGGATCACATTCACTCCAGCACTACATTGACTTTGCTTGCCGTGTTTGGGCTGTGTAAAGTGAATCTTTTTTTGGGTGTTTGGAATCCATTCCAAAAGTTCAGGACTGACTCTTAGGCGGTTTTCACACTGGGCACGTTTGCTGCAGTCCGAATCCGAGTGCGATTGTTCCCGGCACCCTGAGGCGTTGGTCTGGTTTCAGACTCACTTGTTCACATTCATGGGAATCGTGGCACAGTTCCAGCGCAAGCGAAGTCAGACCACCTCCCACAGGTAGTCTCGGGTTCGGTACCGCAGCGCGCTTCCTGGTTCGCATGACAGCTTTCACGGTACCAATTTTTCACGCAGACTGTGCTTGGTTTCAGACTAAGCCTACAGTGAGAAAGCCCCCTTAGTTTTAAATGCCTGGAATCAGGGAATCGACTCATTTGGGATCGACTCCCAACACCTTTGATGTGAACCAGAAGCAAGATGGCAAATTGATGACTGGACCCACAACACAGATTAAAGACAACATCTTCATAGCGTAACTAATCGATAATAAAATTCGTTGCCAACTATTTTTATAACTGGATTGAGTTTGTTGATAAATTGTTGCAACCCTAGATCTGTCCGTTAGGAGTTTTTCCTCGAATATCTTTCGCCAGCAAGTTGAGTTCCCTTTATAATTACAGACCACAGAGAGTGTCGACCCTGAACACTGTTAGTGTTGCATCATCCAGGTGTACACACAGCGTCTCACCGACACTGGCAACGCGTCAAAGCCCATGCAGCCAGGTTGGGAGTTGCCAAGGCCTGTAAGAGCAACCTGTCAGTGCTCCAAAAATAACAAGAGTGCTGATAGAAACACAACTGAGAGCAGGGGGAGAGGTCTTAGAGGTGGAATGTCAAACAAACAAATATGGCAGCTTGGCCAGCGTGGACTATACGAAGGTGAAATTAAGCAAAGGCAGTAAGAAAGAATCGGATATAAAACTAGAGCTGCCAAGTAGAATTATTTTCACAGTTCAAAACCTGTAGTATTGTGTTTTCAGAATAATATGTTGCTTTGAAGTGTATATGGTCTCCTTAGAGAAAAATAAATAAATAAAATGGTGCTATGTATCTCTCTCATATATATATATATATATATATATATATATATATATATATATATATATATATATATATATATATATATATATATATATATATGAATGAGAGAGAGAGAGAGAGAGAGAGAGAGAGAGAGAGAGAGAGAGAGAGAGAGAGAGAGTGAGAGTGAATGTGATATATATACACATTTTGCACCAGGCCACCATAGGCTCATGTAGCTTAGTTTTGTTTTTGTCCCGTTCATGTTACCGTAGTTCGAGATGCATCGTTTCCTGAGCTGAACACTTTCCTTTCTGAAAAGCAGACTACTGAATCTGCACTAGTCCAATCTTTAACCTTAACAAGAAGTCTTAACTCACCCTACACACAGACATCTGATTGGTCGTGAGGGTTCCTGTTTTGTCAGAGCAGATGACCGAGGTGCAGCCCAGTGTCTCCACAGAGGGCAGTGAGCGCACGATGGCGTTCTTCTTGGCCATGCGGCGCGTGCCCAGAGCCAGGCATGTGGTGATGACGGCGGGAAGACCCTCGGGGATGGCGGCCACGGCCAGGGCCACCGCGATCTTGAAGTAGTAGATGGCGCCGCGGAACCAGGAGCCGCCGTGCACGGGGTCGCTGAAGTGGCCGATGTTGATGAGCCAAACTGCGATGCAGATGAGCGAGATGACTTTGGAGAGCTGCTGGCTGAACTCGTCCAGCTTCTGCTGCAGCGGTGTCTTCTCTTGCTCCGTGCTCACCATCTGGTTACGGATCTTGCCGATCTCGGTGGAGACGCCAGTGCAGACCACTACGCCGATGGCTCGGCCTGCGGCGATGTTGGTGCCCTAAAAGAGAACGGACACGGATGTACGGAAATGCTCACACAGCTTAAAAAGGCGGAATCAGAACTGATTCGTTTTTCCATTCTACAGACCCACACACACTCATGAAGCTCAAAAACATAAAAATAGCTTTTTCTACCACACATACATTCTCTCTCCCAGTTGTCTTTATAGGTCGGTCAGGAAACGGCAGCCATTTCAAACATTTCGTACACTTATTTCACTCGGTAGTTCTGACAGTTTGGAAACTTCATTGGCCGTAATGTCATTAGACATTTGTTCCCTAGTGGACCACATTTATTAAAGGGATGATGTGTTGGAAAATGCAGAAAAGCCTACTCTAAAAAGCATACACCACAAGTGCAATTTGCTAAACTAAACAGAGGCGTACTCAAAGTGATTCTGTGGCTTCAAGTGATTAAAGCGCTCCAAAGGTGTGCCCTCGACTATAAATAATCCAAACAGAATGTAAGTGAACTGAGAATGGAAAAATGTGCTGCTGACAGGACCAGTATAGCAGGAGCGAGAAGGAACACTTAAGTCTTATATTTATGACATCCTAACGTTTTTTTTTTTTCTTTTTTGCAAACAGAAATGAGATGGAAAGATGGAAAGAGTGTGACTATTATGAAATACTGTTGTATTATGCAAGACATGAGAGTTTTATGGAAAAAGAAAAAAAAAATCTTAAATCTCACTTAAAAATGAAAACACATGCAGGAAAAAAAAACCACACTGACTTTATATAAAAAAAAAAAAAAAAAAAAAAAAAGTTAATTCAAAGAATGCATAAATAGCAACAGTGAGAATATCAGTAAATAGGTCAAGGAAATAATAATGTTGCATGCTTAAAAATCTAGAGCATTTGCATGATCTATGCCCACACACACACACACACAAACACGTACAAAGACAGACATGCATGCACATACAACAGGAAGGAAGTGCTTACGGAAAACAACATGTTCTTCTTGTCTTGATTAACAGCTCGGGGATCAGGCACTGGGTCAGTGTGTTTGATAACCGATACAGACTCGCCTGTTAAAAACACACACAAACACACACTGATCTTTGGTGGTCCTCTATAGATTTAGAACAAACCAAACAACAAAAACGCAATCCAGTTCATATATAAGAGGCAGCCTTAATCTTTTTCGAGCACAGTACCTGTGAGGATGGACTGGTCCACTCGGAGAGTAGTGGATTTTATAGAGACGATTCGGATATCAGCGGGCACCTTGTCTCCAACTGGAAAAAATATCAAATATATACAGTATTTATTAGTAAAATAATAAATATATACAGATATATCAGAGACAAGAGCCTTCTTAGGACTTACTATTCTGTTCTTACACACACAAAAAAGTCAGAGCTGTTTAAATGGTTCATATGAAATTAGTAAGGATTAAAACACACAACAAATGCTCTAGGAAACTCATCACCCTCGGTGTGGTGTGACGCAACATACCGAAGTTACCAACCTCAGTTATCTTCCTAGAACATCACACCCCAAAGTGTTTTATTCCTCATACACCAAAGCAATTTGCCATACTTTATGTATGTATTCATGAACAGTATTTTTAACCTTTTATATTTACAGTTAAAGGTGCACTAAGTAAGATTAGTCTTTTTGTATGTAGGTGGGTTCGAAATTTGAATGATTCCTGCCCATGTTCACAAAGCTCTGCACCCAGGATCTACTGTACAGTGGACCATAGAGTACAGTGTCTATAAAATGACAGACAGGAAGCTCATCCAAACACAAACAAGCATTCCAGACAGGAAGTCAGTTTTCCCAAATGGGATTTCTCAGAAACGTAATATAGTTTTGCTAAGGCCAAGGTTTAATCCGTACGTTGTTGTTGTTGATCATCATGTTCTACATATCTTCCAGGTTATTTGTATAAGTAAGAAACACAAAAAATCCACTACTGCACCTACATATTGTTCCCTCATCAGCTTGATGCTATCAAGAAACACGAAAGAGATAAATCCTCTGTCCTGAAGACGCCCCTGTGGCAGAAATCCTATTGACGGCTATCGAGTGCTGACACTGGAGACTCCTTCCATAAAAGTTAAATACAAATCTCCTAACAGAAACCTTCACCATATCATCCGTCCATCCGTTTGCTGTAACGCTTATCCTACACGGGGTCACGGGAAACCTGAAGCCTATCCCAGGGAACTCGGCACAAGGCGGGGGAATCCCTGGACAGGGTGCCAACCCATCACAGGGTACAACTGCACACACATTCACAAACCAGGGACAATTTGGAAATGCCAATCAGCCTCCAGCGCATATCTTTGGACGAAACCAGAGTACCCATAGGAAATCCCCAAAAGCACAGAGAGAACATGCAAACTCCGGAGGCAGGATTCAAACCCCCAACCCTGGAGGTGTGAGGCGAACCACTAAGGCTTATACTACGTGTGCATTCGCCGTACACATCTATAGAAACACTAACGTATTCGAACAAGCCCGTTAACATAAACCTGTGATTTGAATTATCCTCAGCAGTGCTGGTGTATAAAGAGAATTAAGCACCAGCGAGAGAAGAGAATGTTTTTGCGACCAGACACGATATCCGTAAAGCAAAGCAGTGGCTGGTGCAAAACACACAAGTCTGGAGCCAAAACAACACTCCAGACATGTAACTAACGTGGCTGCTCGATTCCAAGCTGATATAAACTCAGACACTTTATAAAGATCAATAACGTGCTTGAGTGCTACATCAAGCGGGGATAAAAAGTGGCTCCAATTTTCAGGCGAGAAAAACAAGAGATAAAGGTAATCAACATTGCTGTCTGGAAACAAACGTGGTCAATATCGTTTTCTAACAGACCTTCACTAACAAGTGGTATTAAAATCAGGACGTTTTACATCAGACTCAAAAACTACCCCCCAACCTCCCTGGCCTACATCTACAAAGTGTCTCCAAGTACGAGTGCTGACTAGGGCTAGGTTCTCTTTATGTATAATTATATCCGTCAAGATAAACCCTCTTATCTCACATCCTGCTTTAGCACTCTTCCGGTACCAAGTTTTCGACATTTAATCCCTCAAGCTGAAAAGATCTCAGAATCCGTAAGCAGCAAATTAACCTCGTGATAGCCTTCCTTGATACGTTTTGACTGTCGGCTTGCTGAAAGCATTTTCTCGGATATATATGGAAACATTAATGATGCGTAGCCTTGTGACTAGGCGTGTCAAATGTGTGTTCATTAAGAGCCTTCCAATCTTGTGTTGATGCCGGGTCATGCCTAATGATGGTAGAGATGCTTCTCTACAAATAGGATGCACTGAATCTTACAGACGTTTCAACATCTGAACTGAGACATGCGAGGGTGCAGGCCTGAGCGGGTTTTTCTGATCACCATTTTTGGGCAAACTGTGCAAGTACGCAAAGGAGATGGGTTGTGGAATCACGCGTCATTGATGCTGAGGAGAAAGGTGGAATTCTGAGGAAACTCGGGATCTGTGCCAGACGGCTGGTATTCCATGCGCTCAGTGGAGGATGGAAGACTCGATTGCAATTGAAGTAATAGCAAAGTGAGTATTAAAACGCTTCTAATGAAAGATTCGACTTGAATGCCAGCTCTTCGCCGAGACGCAGCTCAACATGCCTGACTCGACCTCCTCTCCCACTCGATACAGCTCACTCCTACTCATAATGATCCATGTCAAAGTCTTGTGTAATGCCACTGTTACACAAACCACCCCTTCTCATCAAATGGTACCTTTCTACCCTACTCGCTTTCTCGGTCCTCACCCACATATGTCCATCACCCTGTCCTCGGTCCTGCTTCAACGTGTTCAGGATGCAGTCGGAGGCTGGTCTAGGTGGCTGTAGTGAGCAGAACGGGTGAGAACACAGGCCTAGTCCATCCCTCAAATAATTTCCCACATTCTTTCAGCCATTCCAGTCTCTGTAAATGTCGTTGTGATATCTCGCCACGTTTTCATTTTCGACTTCCCCTGGCCTTCCTCCCACCAGCCTGCCAGCCACCACGAATGGCTACAGAGCCCATTTAAATGCTAATGTGACCAGCTCCAGTTAGATGGCTTTTGCACCGAGTTAGAACAATACAGAGCGCGCCAAGGAAGCACAGCCATTATGCTATGCCGTGCAAAAAGTTTATTGCAAAGGCATGATGTCAAATGCAGAGGCTGACTTTTTGTTGGTAAAGTACGGTTTACATACACATATAAATAAAGATAAGGCAACACGTTCTTGGCCAACAGGAGTGAAATCCACTGTAGTCTTCTGCTGTTGTAGGTCATCCACTTCAAGATGAGGAGTGTTCTGCATTCTGAGATGCTTTTCTGCTCACCGCGCTCATAAAAAGTGGTTATGTGAGTTAATGCTGACTTCCGTTCAGCATGGCCGTTCTCAGAACTGCCACTCAGTAGATGTTTATTGCACTATTCTGCCCAAGTTCTCATCTATACTGTGTGTGTGTGTGTGCATGTGCGCGTGTGTGTATGAAGAATACGATCCGGTGAATACAACCTTCAAATTCCAAAAGGTGGCAATCTGGCCAACTATTTGAACTTCTGCACACACCTTGACTTTCTATGAAGAAGCAACCTTTTGAATATTGGAACACAATGAGCTTCTTGGAGTAAGCTACAGTAACTGGAATGAAAAAAGCTTGTACCATCCCGCTGTTAAGTTATTCTTGAGTTTTGACTGGAGCAGCTAGTGGAATATTTGCCGAGATGTGTGGCTGGTTATCTGCAATGTCAGTCAAATGGCCTCTCCGTGTGAAAGTAGACTGTTCTTGCCCACACACAGTGAGAAAAAAGGACCTGAGGGTCAGTCGGACAAGCATGGACCCTGTTGTCCAGAGAATCTGGTATGATTTGACTTGTAAGACTACATTCAGCTACACACGCACGCATTCATCAAACCTGACGGAGAGTAACTGAAACACTGAAACAGTAATAAAACGACCAAACAACTGTTCCAAAGGAGTGAAAATAAAAGAAAAACACTTCTCGCAGCTTTCCATGTCTGCTGGACCGACAGAAATCCCCCAGCGGCTCCTTGGGGCCTGTAATGGACAAGTTTTCCGTGTGTGAAAGAGCCAGGGGAAAGTTCCACTCTGGACTTCCACTGTTACCCCAAAGCAAGGGCCGGCTGGAAACTAACGTGCAAATTGATTTATATGTTTGCTAACTTGCGCTTTTCAAAAATAGCCGTGGCGGTTTCCAGTACCCCCTGCTTAGCCCAAGACCCACGTGTGCCAAAGGTTCCGTTGAAAGTGGTGCATGCCTGCAAATGATCCCGAGCAGGAACACAGGAGGTGGGCAGCAGACAAATCAGACAAACATACGACTGTATGTGTGGCTTGGTGTTTTTTTCCCCCCACCCGGTTGCTATTTGTTTTGCCATTTGATTCAATTTTATTGTTTTAGCAACCGATTTGTATGTGCCGCCTTTTATGAATTCCCAAAGGAACTCCTTTTTTCTTTTTCACATTTTCTTCTGGAACTCCTTTCTTCTTTTCCACATCAATTTTTTCCCATTCAAATTCTCTGTTTTTGTACTCCCTGGGATGCGAAATGTGGTCTTCTTCACGTTTGCTTTTGTGACTGCATATTTGTATAATTTTTCTAATCGGTGCTTAGCAACGACATTATGTCAGGGTTTGATAAAGAAATAGAGGCATTTAAGCTGACAGTGCTGACAACACCTTCATCTCTGCCAGCTCCCATACAACCCCTACCCCACCGAAACACACACATTTTACTAGTCGTGTGAGGGCCATTCATTTTGACATAAATATAAATGCACCTAATTAATGTTATGCTACACCTAAATCTATCCCTAAACTTGACTTCAGTTTAAAAAAAAAAAAAAACTATGTAAATACAATTATTCCTAAAAACCTATTTGGCTTGTCCCCACTTGGTCAAAACATATGAATGTTTCTATGTTTAAAAAAATATCATATTCAAAAATAAATCATTTGGTCCACAACAAGATATAAAAACATGCGTGCACACTCACGTCATTCAATCTGTAACTAATACATACATATCTGTCTGGTAGTGTGAGTGAATTTATGTATACTGACTGTCTGTCTGTCTGCCTGTCTGTGTGTATGTATGTGTGGTTGTTGTGGTGGCACAAGGAGTTGGTGAGAGTTTTTGCTAACAAAGCAGCAACAAGGGCTGCTATACATTCAAAGACCTTTGTCCCGTGTTTATAAAAATGAAAGCATTTCATGAAGAAAGCAATTACATCTGACGATACTTAGAAAAGTGTATTATGATGTTCTATCTTGATTTTGATCTCATATTATATTGCCTAGCCCTATTTGACACTGCACTCTTGTCGGTCACCATGTCGTGGCCATGCATTCTTTTGCAAGAACATCTTAACGTTGCAAGACCCACCAGTCATTTTTGGTCACCCACCCCTTACCAGCTCGACATTCTCACATGAGAGACACCAACTAGGGAGAGTGAAGGCTAACGTGAAGCCAGCTACCCTATCGTTTCCAGCTACTGCTCATGCTGCGTCACAGGGTAGCTGAACACACTCTGTAAAGCGCTGTTTGCAGTCTTCCTCATACATGATCTCAGAGATGCCCACGATTGGCCAGCATCACTCTGTCAGAGAGAGAGAGAGAGAGAGAGAGAGAGAGAGAGAGAGAGAGAGAGAGAGAGAGAGAGAGAGAGAGAGAGTGTATGTTGTCCCTCCCACCGTGACAGCGTGGCCAATTTTCCTCTCCCGGCCTCCCAGCCACAGGAGGCTGTGGCATCGCCGGGATCCAAACCCGCGATCTCCTGGCAAGAGGGTTAACGTGAAAGCATAGAGTCCACTAAAGGCGTTTCCTCAGCAAGGTTGTAAGGCAAATTCCTCAGTTGTCTTTGTAGTTTTGATCACAATATTTACTTTCATTTCAGTTCTTCTGGTATAACCTCCACCTCTCTGTGTGCATCAGCTCTCTCCATGAGTCTACATGAGTCATAGCAGTAGAAGGAAGAAATTAGCCTTTATTGTCAATTGGAGCAGAGAGGGTTAGGGGCCTTGATCAAGGGCCCTACAGTGAAGCTTGGCGGTGCCGGGGCTTGAACTCATAACCTTTTGATATGTTGCCCAAAGCCTTAATCACTCACTGCTCACTAGACTCAGAAAAATATCTAAAGTTATGAGATGTTCTTCAGCACCCTTGTGTCCAAACATCTTCAGGCACACATGGCAAGTCCATTTGCTTGGACATACCAGTACCAGACTGCAGTATACAGTCATGTGAAAAACTAAGTACACCCCATGGAAACTGTTGGCTTTTTTGACGTTTGGACAAGCAAAACATTTGATCATCTTTGAAACAGTGCCTATTAATGAAGTTGATACACTATTAAATGACATAAAATTGACGTTTTGTAGTGATTGTAGTAGAAAAAAAACAGATCAGTCACATGGAAACAGTAAGTCCACCCCTACATTTATCACACCTTCAAATTCATAAAATTTGAAGCAGGTGTTCAAGATTGCGTGCCAGTGACTACAACCTGCTTAGGGAGTGCAGGTGGAACCCATCTTATTTATACCCCTCTCATATTTAGTGTCTGGTGTTCCCCTAGGCATTAACGTGTGTGGTGACATCATGCCAAGATCTAGAGTTCTGTAAGACCGTCAGAGAAAAGGTTGTGGATGCCCAAGAACAGATCATCTGATGCAAAAAGAAGTCTCCAAGAACCCCAAAATTTCATCACAGGATGTGCTATTAAGTCTTGCAACTGTTCGTGTCAAAGTGCATGCTTCTACAATCAGAAAGAGACTGCACAAATTTGACCTGCATGGGAGGAGTGCCAGGAAAAAAACCTTTGCAAGACTACAGTTTGCCAAAGAGCACATAGGCAAAGACCAGGCCTTTTGGAATAATGTGCTCTGAACAGACGAATCAAAGAGAGTTGTTTGGCCACAGTAACAGCAGACAGGTTTGGCACAGACCAATGACATTTTCAGGAGAAGCACCTCATACCACCTGTGAAGGACTGGACAGCTTACATTCATTGATTCAACTATGAACTCTGCATCATATCAAAGAGTGCTTGAAGATAATGTCAGGCCATATGTCCAAAAGTTGGACCGAAAGTGGACCTTTCAACAGGATAATGATCCTAAGCACACGAGCAAATCTACCAAGGAATGCCCACATTCCTTGAAAGAAAACCATCAAACATCTTGCAACTAAAAGAATACTTCATGGAAGAGTGGTCAAAAATTCCAGCAATACTAGCTTCTGAGGCCAACGGTGCACTTACTTTTTCCACAGAAGAATATCAACTCTGTTGATATTTCTCTTGAATAAATGATCGGAAAACTAATTTCCCTTGTTGTTTAGTTCAAGTATATCAACTTCATTAATAGGCACTGTTTCAAATATGATCAAATGTTTGCTTGTCCAAATATGTCAAAAAAGACAACAGTTTCCATGGGGTGTACTTATTTTTTCATGACACAGGACACAAGACTAGACGCAAAGCAAGCATGCAGATTTGTCGACCAAGCACGTGGGTCACAAGTGATGTAAAATGGCTGGAGCAAGTTGCAGAACCCTTGAGGTCAGTGTGACAAGCCTTTGAGGCATCAGTGATGAGGTGCTCGTCTGTGTGTGTGTGTGTGTGTGTTTGTATGAGCACAGCCTACGGAATGTAGACTTGTCTCAGCAGGGACCCGAGGACAAAGAATGGCTTGTTCCTGCCCAAGACAGGTAACGTAATCCATTTTCACTTTCTCTCCCTCTCCACTTATCCCACCGTTCCTTCTCCCTTCACCATTAGCTATGTTTCTTGGGTCTCTCTCCTTACCAGTCTGCAATCTCTCTCTCTCTCTCATTTCCCAATCAGTCTGGCTCAGATGTCACATTAGTATCCTAACTCGCCCTCTCTCTGCCTTTTATTTTCCCCTACACACTCATTCATTCCACCCACCTCAGCCTGGGCGCTCTTGTTTTATCTCCTATTCTCAATCAAAAGAAGAGCAGTAAGGTTTGGAGAAGCGAGAACGCTGAATATCATGAAAGGGCAAGTATTAGTCACAGTGGCACTGATTCTCATGCTGTAAGAAAAGGCATGGAATTTGCCATGGGGTCACACTTTTCCGGGTTAAATGGTAAATTTACGTTACTAAATTTACTTTTTGAACCCACCATAAATCGCCATGAGCCGATGAGGATCGGCAGAACTTGCGTAGAAACACAATCATAAAGACTGTTGAGCACCGTGGAAAATATCCCTTCCGATAATCTAGATCACCGGTTCCCAACCTTAGCCCTAGAGTAACATGTGAAACTAAAAGCAGTTTTATACACTTAATAAGCCTGCAGCTTTCACATGATAGTAGGCAATTAATTCAAGAACATTAAAGATCATTTTAAACCAAATGTAACAACTTTTGAAAGTATTTAAGGAGATTATATATATATATATATATCCTTAAATACTTTCAAAAGTTGTTACATTTGGTTTAAAATGATCTTATGATATATATATATGATTTGTTCTGCTGCCACATGATTGGCTGATTGGACAACTGCATAAATGAGCATGGTGTACAGGTGTTCCTATTAAAGGGGATAGTGAGCGCGTGCGTGTGTGTGTGTGTGTGTGTGTGTGTGTGTGTATTCCCTGAATTCACCACTGGGAAATGTTTATTAAAATGATGTTGCCAGGGGCTTCAAGTTCACTTGACTCTAATAATATGTCTACATTACACAAGTCAGGAGTTATTGAACTGAGAAAATGGCCACAAATTGAGCAACAGTCTCTATAAGTTAAATAGTGTTGAAACATAGGCGTGAGTAATGACTAGTAGGTAACAGCAGAATCACGCAAACCTACTGCAACTCCTCTGCACAATCTGAAGGAAAACGATCACCACTTAACTGATGCCTTTTGTGTGCTGGATGAGACACCCGAGTGTCCCATTGTGTAATTTAACCATCCTGTCCATTCACTGAAAAGCACACTATTTGCTCTCCCCATTTTTTTTTTCCAGCTCCATTCAGCAGGTGACCGTTGTTGCTATGAATGAGAGCCAGAAACCCTGCAGGATCTCTCTCTCTCTCTCCCCCTCTTTCCACCCTCCCGATGCTGGATTCATTCCATCTCCCCTGTTCTCTTGCTCCTCTCCTCGCCCACGCAAACTGAACATCATTAGCAAGTCAGGATTACAGGAACAGACACTAATTATTTTAATGACAAGACCCGATATACAGCATTCGTGTGCACGTATGAATGTGTGTTGTGTGTGCATCCAAGGTTCTGCAACAGAAATGACAACAGGTCTATTTTTAGATAAGAGTCTTTCTATGATTTGAATCACGAGGAGCGTGTGTGCGTGCGTGCGTGTCAATAGGGGCTTTTCTGGAGCCTGGGTGGCAAACAGCTTGTGGCATCCAGGTGGTGCCACTGTGGTGGTTATTAGGAAGTGGCCATATGGGAAAACAGGAGGTTGCAGGCTGGACACACACAAACACACACATGTGCACACACACTTGTCTTTACTATGCTTATGAGGACCTTCCACTGACAGAATAATCAACACGCCTAATTACTGCTATGCTACACCTAAATCTAGCCTTACTGAAGTTAAAGTTGGTTAGTTAGGTTAATCATAAGAAAACACGTTGGTTCTTTTAACCAGCCAAACATTTCAAGGTCAAACCTGTCAGGCTTCGACAGGCCAAATCAAGCTCCCTTTAGGGCTGCATAACGACTCCGCAAACCCATAGAACCCCCAAGGCCAAAAAAAAAAAAATAGCTCGTCTCAGTCCTCTAAAACCACGGTTCTCAGAGTGGGATCCGGGGACCCCAGTGGTCTGTGAAGTACAGCCAGGGGGTTCATGATTTTCTAATTTTATTACAGCTGTGGGAAGCACAACCCACCAATATCAAATTAATATGGCAGTAAATAATGTCAATTAAAATCGAATGCCAACTTTAATAAAAATGGCTTTGATGGGTAGAAAGAAAACATTTAAATAAAAATGTGCATAATTTTATTTTTTGTTGTTGGTTTGCAATATATATATATTATATATATATATATATATATATATATATATATATATATATATATATATATATATATATATATATATATATATATATATATATATATCTCTGTATTGACGGGGTCCACAATGGTATAAAATTGTGAACCCCTACTCTAAAACGATGCTTACTTGCCACCTCCACAATGTCTCCTGGTACAATATCCCGAGCCTTGATTCTCTGCACGGCCTTGCGGTTCATGCGGTACACTTTCCCCATCTCTGGCTCGTACTCTTTCAGAGCTTCAATGGCATTCTCCGCATTACGCTCCTGCAACAGCATACAACACCACCACACACACACACACACACACACACACACACACACACACATTTACAGCCTCTTCACGCTGATCTACACTATCAACACGTCCTGCAGTTCTGGCGTAACATTTACATTTAGCTCAACACCTCTCACAGCATTACTCATCAGCTCCATTGTGAATGCACAGGCAACAAACAGAACATGGAAGAACCTATGTGGAACTTTTGGAGGACGCACACAGTCTCTTGAGCATAAGTAATAAAAACAATGCGCCAAGTCCAGCAGCCTATTGTACCAGCACAATGTACTAAGATAGTACACAACACAAAAGATTTATTTTTAGATTAGCGTTAATGTAATATACTGTCTTTCAACGTATACAAATGCAGAATAGGTTTGTGAAAAATAGTGCTTCTATAATAAAATACAAATGCAAGAGATGGATAAATTGAGTCTCCACTTTACTGTAATGCACACAGTTCATTTATCTTTACGTAAAATAGTGTATATCTAACCTGCGGTAAATATTCAGCAATGAAAGACGACGGACATTATCCGCTTCTGTACGTCTTGACATCTCAGGGATGTATCTGGATCATGTCTCTGATTGTCTGGTGATGGTGAACTACTCAGTATGACCGAGTTTTGGCTGAGTTTTGATTTTTAGTCACTACTACAAAAGTCTCTATACATAAGGGCAATTAACACTTTTGAGCAAAATGTCTTCCAAAATTTTTCATACTTAGTTTTTTTTTTCCCGTTGTTGTTCCCTACAGCCTTTAAGAATGCCTTTGACAAAAGACGAACGCATTGAAATCGCTCTCATGGCTGGATCGGGAAGCTGTCTCAAGGCTGCGGAGGACTTAACAGGAAACATGGCGAGCGCATCACACACACACACACACACACACACACACACACACACACACACGACACTGCTGCCAAACTCATTAACAAATTCAAAAAGACGGGAACATCCACTGACGAAGTCACAACCGACGTGGTTATGGCAAACATAATCCCCTATATACGGAGACACTTGGGACACCCTGTAGTTACGGTGGACCTTTAATTGTCTGTGGTCCAACCGAAATTCTACACTGCGTCAACCTAACTAATCTCTATGTACGGTTTAAGATCAACTTCACACCCTGACTTAGGATAAAAGTTAGATATTCTGCTGGTGCAACAGGCTGCAGGTCCGTATCTACGTCCATAAGCAAATGAGTGCTTTGTGAAATAAAAACGGTGTCTGTGCTACATAATGGTGTTCGATTTCATTGTGTGCTGACATTTAGACTTACAGAAGTGGAGGACAGACCTTATTCATTAGGTCAGTTTCTTTTGTGCTGGAGTTCATCACAAACAAACACTCTCGATTATTCATTCTCAAACACACACACACACACCTGCCAAACTCCAATGACTGCATTGGCGACCAGGATGAGCAGGATGACTATAGGCTCCACAAAAGCCGTAGTGGACTCCTCGCCATCCTCAAACAGTGCCAGCACCTGGGGAAAGAGACACGGCACAATTCATACATCACACTCATCCGTGCAGCAAGCATTGTTTTATCTTATACTAATGATTTTACTTTATTCCGTTTAAAAGCCCAATGTAGAATGTATAACAAGTAAAACAACAAATGCATGAATTAGAAATATTTCTATGCATTAGAGGTGGGTGACTGAAAAAAAAAAAATATATATATATATATATATATATATATATATATATATATATATATATATATATATATATATATATATATATATATATATATATATATATATACACACACACACACACACACATACACACACCACATTCCAAGATATGTACTACAATATATAGGTCTGATAACTAACTTCAAGAAATACACTGAAGCTTGAACTGTAACTTCACAGTAATTTGCTCAGTGTCAATGGAAGCAACCTCACATGCACTGATGTAGTTGTAACTATACAGCCAGTGGTGCCATACTAAACTATTCATTTACACTACCGGTCAAAAGTTTAGAAACACTCATTCTTTATATTTATTATTTTCCTCCACATTTTAGAATCATAATAAAGTCATCAAAACTCTGGAGTAACACAAATGGAATGATGGGAATTATGTTGTGATAAAAATTCCAAAATACATCAAAATCATTTCATATTTTAGTATCTTCAAAGTAGACACGCTTTTCACCTAGAAATTCTAGAAATGGATTCTTCACATTTTCTCAACCGATTTCTTGAGGAATTTCCCTGAGATGCTCTTTAAACAGTATTAAAGGAGTTCACACCCACGCTGGACACTTACTGGCTGCTTTTCGGAATATTTCTCTCCAAGTCAACCATTTAAAAAAAAATAATTTGTAAATAAGACGTTAGTTTTCTAATGAAAGGAATGAATATGTCGGCACGGTTATATTTTTGTCTACAACACCGATTTCAAACATTTAATCCTACACCTTCAGATCAAAAGGTTTTTAACATCATGAGAAACATTTCGGTCGAGGGTCTCCAAACTTGACAGGTAGTGTATATAATATTGATATCTTGATCAATTATGTCACAATACACTTTTCTGAGACGTTATCATGATCTTTTCATTAAATCTTTATAAATGTGGGGTGTTTTTTTCCCCAAAACTGACTGGTGTTTTTGGTGGTCTTTTTTTATAATAAAAAATAATAATAATAAAAAGGGCAGCAGTTACTATGATACAAGGTAAATGTAATCTAAATTTTCTCTTTAAAGTTAAACTTTACATTGTATAATCAGAGATAAACTTCATTAGATCATTAATCATGCAACATAACGTTTATTTTAATATATAACATTTCAGTCGATATAATAAAGTAAATTTTAATGAAATAAAAGTTTAATGATTATAATGTAAAACTTAACTTTAAATGATGCAACGCAAAATTGAATTTCGATGATGTAACAAAATGTAACTAATGATATAAAGTTCCATGTTAATGTTTTAATGTAAATGTCAACTTTCATAAAATAATAGTAAGATTAACTTTAATGAAACAATGTGAGGTTTATATATTTTATTATATAACAAAGCAGATATAATATTAAAGTGAACTTTAATGAAATGAAGTTTAGCTTTCTTGATGTAATGTAAAATCTTAAATGATGTAAAGGTTAAAGTTTAAATTTAACGATGTACAATTTAAGTTCTACTTCAATGGAGTAAAGTTTTACTTCAATGATGCACTAAAGTTTAATGATGTCACGTAAAATGTAAATAATATAAGAGCAAGATTAACGTCAATGACACAATAAAGTTTAATTTTACTGATATAATGCAATCTTTATCTAGTTATTTTTAATAAGAATGTAAAACCTAAAATGATGGCTCCATTCATGCTCTTTATCTTAATAGAAGCTAAGCTGTACATTACTGTATAAAGTGTTGCTTCAACAAAATTTCTTTGCGCTCTTGGGCACACGTTACTTATGTAAAAACAGTAATAGTCTATATATCTCGTGCCATGGTATTATTTCAGTACCAGTATCACTGTACTCAATGTGGTCTCTATATCAATGCCAAATTGTGGTTTAATGACTGTAACCCTAGATTTTCTAAGTCTGTAATTTACTGTACTGGATGAATGTATATTATACAGCTGCTCTGATGGACTGGGATATCCACACACCTAGAGCGAATATGCTTTCACTTCCTAAGAGCTACTATCAACACATGGTACCCGTGACAGTGTACTCAGGTGCTGTGGGAGGTAACAAAAGCCTGTTCATTTCACACATCCAGAAATACAGCCACCTCCCAGCACAGGAAATGGGAAAGCTGTCGTTTGCGAAAGCCAGTTACATCCCGATTGACTAGTCGAGGGTAAAAGTAGCTGTGAGGATATGCTCTAATAGGGGAAATATGTAGGGGGTTGAACTGCCACTTTGTAAGTCTGTTCTGACCTGTTTAGCTCTAGACTGAAGTTGCAAGCAAAGGAAGTCTTACAGCACTATAGTTAGTTCATTATGGACCTCTGGTTTATGGGGTCAAACCAAAGCAACCTAAATTTAGCGTGGGTCCTTAAAGGAAAACTGAATTGTGCTGCGAACCGCACACGCTCCCATTGATAACGGTGCCGAGAGTTGCTCTCTCCACCATTTCTGTGTTGAATTTCTCATTAATATGCTGTTGAAAATCTCTGGAAAATGCCGAGTGACACACAAAGGTTGTGTTGTTTTTACAAGCTCATAGCGAAATCTGCCCGTTATCCTTTATGCTCGAGATCGTTTAAATTTTCCACCACCCGACAAATTAGCACCAGCATCACGAAACATAACAATGTGCTTCAGGTTGAGTTTTCCTTTAACTGAGAAATCTGATATGCTTATAGAGATAGTGTCAGTAATGAAAAACCACAAGTTTGAGCTGGGTGTCATGCACCTTTTGTAATCCACCCACGCAGTGCGAGTGTGAAAATACTACCAGACCGAGCAGAAATCCAAACACGTTCCAAAAACTGTTCATTCACTGGTTAAGCGCCTTAAAATGATGTATGAGAGTAATAAGTAATAAAACACAATGGGCCTCATCTGTCAAGCTGGAAATTATTCATAAATCATTCGTACAAGAAATTCATGGAAATCCTGCACATTTAAAATAAGTACATAAATATATAAAATACAAAAATGTTAAAGTTCGTATCAGACTCGTGTGCGTAAATTTACGTATAACTAATGAGATCTTATCATTTGCATGGGTTGCTGTACTTTTATATATGGAACATACTGGTGAGTTTAAATTGTTCCTTTTTATTACAGTTACAGAATTTAGCCGACTCCCTTATCCAGAGTGCATCAAAAACGCACCCTCATGCTAGTTCACAAGGTCAGGGACTAAGTACACCATCGAGAACATTTTGTGAAAACTAGTCATGTAATATTATTGGCAGTAATTAAAGAATTTCCTTAAAGGTTGTCTGGATACTTAAAACAAAACTTCAGCCTACACATTCAATATGTTAATACTGAAATATCTGCGAGGTGCTTTGCGATTCTGCTGCTAATTTGTTGGTTGGTGCTGTATTTTCATTACTCCTTTGTTGTCACTGTGGAACATTGCTAGCACAGTTACAATGATGATTAATTTCGTCCCCCCCCCTCACTCACCTTATTCCAGTGATGCCATATTAAAGAGAAATCCAATGTAGAAGTAGTGGAGAGAGCAAACTTTGGGTTCAAATTTCCAGAATGCAATGCAGTTAGCTATAAGACACTGTTGCACGAGTTATGGCAGAGACTTGACTCGTTAGCGATCTACGAGATGATGAGCGTGATGGCGTTGAAATCAGTATTAGCATGAAACTTTGGAGGAAGTTTTTTTTTGAGCATCGAGTACAGATGAGGAGGTCAAAGAGCTGGTCAGACTAAAGGACTAAAGCGCTGCTGCATCACTCTCTTTAGAATCCCACTGCACCGCTAACTGTTACACTAAAAGTGAAAGCATTAAAGAAAAAAAAAGTTTTGAAACGCCAACTCGGAATTTCATTGCAAACTATATCTTGGACTTCTCTGAAGATCACCTTTTAATGATAAAGAGTGCGACGCAAGTCCTTCAGGGTGGGTTTTTTCCTGTTAAAGTTTCTTAGCTTTCCAGAGGAGTAGTAGACTCTGAGGGTAGTCAGAATCCAACTAGTTGTCGAGTTCTACAAGGCAAACCAAAGAACCCATAAGCTTTCTAGATTTTCTTAAAAGTATAAAAGTGTACTCCAACCTTGAAGTCACTCAGCTGTAGTATTAACTGTAGTTAATTGTCGGGGTGCAAATCATTTTTCACTACCTAGAAAACTTTAATGTTGGACACATCCATTCATCCTTTTTCTGTACTGCTTATCCTTACTGGGTCGCGGGCAACCTGGAGCCTATCCCAGGGGGCATGGGGCACAAGGTAGGGGACAACCTGGAGGAGGTGCCAATCCACCGCAGGGCACAATCACACACACGTTCACACACCAATTCAGACACTTTTGTTCGTGCCAATAAGCCTACAATTCATGTCTTTGGACTGGGGGAGGAAACCCCTGAAGCATGGGGAGAACATGTAAGCACCGCACACGCAGGGCCACGGCGGCGATCGAACCCCCAAAACGTGCTAACCCCCAAGTCACCATGTCCCAGTGTTGAAAACAACCGTGTTTGGAAACGACACTGATTGCGGTTTTCATTGTTATGAAAAGGTGTGAATAATTCGCACTAATTATTAATATCCTGCCAGCTCACCTGTTGAATGAGCTTCTGTAGCAATCATCTTTTCTCTTCGTCTGTACCCCCCCCCCCCGATCTGAGCCGTTTATCCACAGTGGAGTCAGAGCTCGGCCTCTCATCATCAAATAATTACACACTCACCCGAACGGTTTCAAGGATTTAGTGTGGCCATGAGCAATGGAGAGTGAGAGAGAAAATAAAAATGAAACGGAGAGGCACAAAACACCATAATCACAAATCAAACGGGAATGAACGTACACAGCGCTTATAAAGAGTGGATAACAAGAAAGAAAAAAAAAAAAAAGAGGAGAAAATTGGCATGGGAATGAAGTGGAGAGATATCGACCGACTGATTGCTAGAAGAAGGTGTCAGAAGAAGAAGATTCAGGTCTGACTGCAGTCTATCACTCAGAAATAC
This sequence comes from Ictalurus punctatus, assembly GCF_001660625.3. NCBI lineage: Eukaryota > Metazoa > Chordata > Actinopteri > Siluriformes > Ictaluridae > Ictalurus > Ictalurus punctatus. Next base: position 12,147,912 of record NC_030443.2, on the reverse strand, counting down.
TATCAGCTCCCAAGCCCCTTCTGACAGTGTGGTGATTTACACACAAGACACTGTACTGAATACTGACACTGACCTGGTCCTGATTACAGACTAAACCAGTTACTGAAGATTTACACAAAGCCAAAGAAAACTTTCTTCTCTCCTTAATCGATATCGTGAATCTCAACATCCTCATCTCCACTCTTGCTTACTTTGAACTGGTGGCTATGTTCTGACTTGGTTTCCATCATATCTACAGGAGTGATCCGACCAGAAAGCATGCGGAGGTTCTGTTTCACCGCCTTACGATTTAAAGGAGTTCCTCAGGTAGGCATGTGCCTGGAAAGCATTAACTGAATCATCACAGTAACAGTGACTCTGCGAACCCCTTAAAACTGGTTTAAAACTTCAGTAAAAATCATCATCATGTTGGGTGGTGTTCTATCCAACATTAGCACCGCAGTGTATACGATGATGTATACATAATGTATACAAACCCCATTTCCCGAAGATAAAACAACTGCAACATGACTCCTTAATTCTCTTGAAGCTTTATTTCAATGACAAAAGTACGATGAAAAGATTTCCGATGTTTTCACTGACCAATTTAAGTGTATTTCGTAAATATAAACAGTCCGTACATGATTTCAGGGTTTATTTGGTGATCTTTTGCAGCCAATTTACTTGACTTTCAATATACTTGACTTTGCTGCGGCATTTTTGCAATTGGTGGAGTTTTTTGTGCTTTTTTTTTTTTTGAAGAGAACAACTTGAATTGCGCAAACTTGTTTTGCACGGTCTTTCGCAGAGACGTCTGTTGCTAAATGAGACCTTTAAGCTGTACTCGTGTTGGACGCACCTGAATCGAAGAGGGCTCGATCTCCCCACCGAAAACAAGCTGGAACGTGGGCTCATCTGACCACAGCACACTCAGGCCCAGGCGTTTCTGCGTGGAATCGATGTATGGCTTTCTCCTTGAGTAATAGAGTTTCAGGTTGCATTTCCTGATGCAGCGGCAGATTGTGTGAAGTGAAAAGGGTTTTACGAAGTACTCCCGAGCCCGTGTGGCTATATTTATCACAAAAGCATGATGGTATCTCGTGCAATGCCAGCTAAGGGCTCAAAGGCCTCGCATATTCAACAGAGGTTTCCAGCCTTGCCCTGCACCGACTGAGATTTCTCCAGATTCCAGGAATCTTTTCACAATATTATGTACTGTATGTACTTTATTTACAATTCTCTTAAAGTTTGGCACAAACAGGAGAGCCACGACTTATCTTTGCTTGCAAAGAGTGAGCCTTTAGTGTATGCCTCTTTTATACCCAATCATGATACCCTCACCTGTGGAATGTTTCAAATGGTCTAACTTGAATATTCTATAAAACTTTTCACTCTTATTTTGCCCTTGTCCCAACTTTTGAGTGTGTGTTTTTTTGCAGGCATCAAATTCAAAATTTGTTTATATTTAAAATACAAATCATCAAGTAGGTCGGCCAAAACATTAAAAGTAATTTATTTGTCAGTTAAATAAAGATTCAAGAGAATTTACAAATTGCAGATTTTTTAAATAAAACATCCCGACTTTTCCGATAATGGGGTTTGTAGATGAAACCGTTGAGCATGCGAGCGATTCAGTTTTGCGAGCACCAAGACACACATGCTTCCTCTCCTCTCGCTCGCCACGGTCTACACTCGCTCACGAGTCAAGTGGATAAAAATACATTTGAAATCCTTCACCGCGTTTATTTTCCACATTACTGCCACAGCCCTGATTCTCAGGGGTAAAGTTCTCGGCACACTTTTGTTGTCTCTACAAACTAAGCCACAGATCTTGTGGCTTCTCCTACCTTTTTCCTCTCGACCACATTTGCAGCGTGTGTGCCGTCATCACAGAACGACTGATAACAGAAAAACACTTGTTTACGCAAAACTAACTCATGAAGGCATTTTAAAGGGGGTTATTAAAGTCCATCAATAACAGCCATTATCTAGAATACAGTTTTGTAAAATGCTTAGTCAAGTCTTTCGGTTCAAAGTATTTGTTGCGAACGATGTTATAAATATAATTTGTTCTTTCAGAAATGGAACTTTTTTTTTTTCTTTTTTTTTTTTTTCAGAGAGAAGAATGTGTGTTTGTGTTACCAACGCACATGGATACCAGAAAACTGTCGGGAAAGCATAAATAACTGGAGTTACTGTTCCAGTGTTGGAAAGTTGGATAAAACTCAGTAGAACATCTTTGTTAAGATTTTCATTCATGTCTGCTTCATGCCAAGAACTTAAGTGTTACAGCTGAACACAGGGCTTCTGCAGGTTTCAACAAGTGAAACTTAAGGCTTTCGAAGGTCTTTTGAAGACCATTATGAATGCAATTTAAGACTTATTTCACGACCTAGATCCAAGCGCTGTCCGGAGGTCGCTTACCGAGTTAACACTGAGTGCAGAGAGGGTCACACTGGGGCTGGGCTTTGGTGATCTCCTGATATGGATACAGAACAATATCGGGTGATGGCAGGACTTTTCTGGTGGCTTTATGTTTTTCTGACTTAGAAAAACATACCCAAAGTTCCTAATTTGAGCGTTTTCTTGCACAACATGCAGCGGACTCCAAATTCGTTATTTTCAACAGGCTTCGCCCAAGCACTAAATGCACTGTTCTCGAGCCAGATCTTGTAATGTTGACCTTACCAACATTAGATCAAAGTAACGTTAACAGAAACAACTTTAAATGATTACTTCTAGAAGTAGCTATTTTATGATGGCAGGAGGCGCCACATTAGCCCACATACACCGCAGCGACACATTGGGCGCGCTCCGATCAATTCTGACCGGTCTGCACAGTTTGTCACCGTTTTGCGACCGTGTGATCAATACAAATTTTCCCCGAAATCTTAAAAGGCGAGACAGAAGTTTAGAACTTTATAAAAAGTTACTTTAACTTCATAATCCAAACAATTTGACAAAAAAAGACCCGTCAAAATCGTATTTAAGACAAAGGCCTAAAATTCGGATTATTGGATTTGACTTTTAAAAGGACTTTTAAATAAGGACCAACTGCTTTTCAAATAAAAAAGGCTTCTATTTTCACTATTCTCAAATACAGGAAAACATTGGTGTTTCCCTTTAAAGCTGGCTTTACTCTGTGCGACTTTCGACCCGGATTTGCTGTCGCAGACAGGAGTCACACATCGTTAACAAAACAAAAAGTACAAATTCTTTGGTCAGGTCTTAGGACAAATAATATGAGGTGCTCACCACCAGTTAAGTGCCACTGTGACCAAAGATAACTGATGTCAAAGTTGTGTCAGTGTCAGAAATTTCTGATTACGCACACGCTTATACAAAACTCATGAGACGGCTACAAATACGGTAGTGGCGATGGCAAAACTTACATCAAAAACATGTTAATGTGTCAGACATGACCGGCACTCACATTAAGCTTTTGCAGTGCATTTAATATTTCTGTACATTATTTCCACAAGTCTGGAACCAGTGGGGAAACCGTCGAGCAAAAACATTACGTCAATCCGAGCATGTTAAGCAAAATCTGCAAAAACATAAGACAGCGGCTGAGAAAACACGTAGAGCATAAGGGTGAACATGTAGAGCATGTGCTGTAAAGAAAAAAAATACAAAATTAACCAGGTGTAGTTTTACTCTCCTTTGTTCCTGTATATTACTTCGCCCAAATCACAGATACGTGCACTGACAGGAAGTGTCATTTCAAAACGCTTTTCACCTGGAAGGGCTGTTCATGAAGTCAAAATTTGACAGATATTATAATATTAAAGCTTCTACCCTAATGAAAATGTGATGGTAGAACGGCTGGGGGAGGAAAATCTGTTTTACAGTCTGACATAATGACAAACTGCTATTCAGAATGCATACTGTACTAGTCAAAACATCCCTGAAGGTTATGCATTTATAATACATAGTTGAATGTATTCTATTTTTACTCCCTAAAAGTTACTCGATGCACTATGCTAAAAGCTCTACTACATGCACTATGCAGCTTCCTCGCAAAGACCTGGTGCGTTTCGCACAGGAGAAAGCCTTACACACCTCCGGCCAGATTTCCAATCCTGTGGAAAAAAGCGTCACACCGTCCAAGCCACCACTTTGCCTTTCAAATGCAGGAAGTGAATCTATTGTTCAGGTGACCTCAAGTTCTACGACACGCTCGGCTCAGTGCAAACCCGAATACACTGTTTTACCTTAATGCGATGCTGTGGTGTGGTATCACCTACCCTTTCACTGGTGTTAGGTTTAATTACTTACTATTACATTAGGGCAGTGGTGGTTTAATGGTTAAGCCTCTATGTTACCGATCAGAGGGTCGGTGATCAAGCCCCAGCACTGCCAAGCTGCCACTGTTGGGCCCTTGAGCAAGGCCCTTAACCCTCTCTGCTCCAGGCACCCCGTATCATGGCTGACCCTGCGCTCTGACCCCAACTTCCTGACATGCTGGGGTATGTG
>NC_030443.2:12080957-12138457 GCF_001660625.3 Ictalurus punctatus | reverse complement strand
TTTACTGCGCTTTTCAATTTGTACATTAGTAAAACATGCGAACGAATGGCTTCACTCCTAATGGTTTGTTGTTGATTATTGTTAGTTGCTATATATTTCTTGTGTCCAGGCAGGCTTAAAAATAAAATCAATCTGGACTGTGATATAAACACGACATTATGAATTCCTTCATCTGCAAGAAATTGCTTGGAGAAGACCTCAGGCATGACTTCTCTCATTACTTACATAAGATTATGTAACTCGGCGCACTTTGCTCTAACTGTAGCAGATGTGCAGGATTTCTGAGCGGAAATTAATTGAATATAAAATAGTGCATGCCAGAAAATAAATATAAAAATCTTATTGTTGCCTCATGTGTAAATAATTTGGGTGAACCCCACGGTGTTAAATTTAAAAAACACTTCTTTTTTTTTTTTTGCAGAAACGTATTGCGATATTACTGAGAACTTTTCCAGCATAAATATTGGCATGCTTTATTCAAGTTAAAATGAAATCTGGACCGATTTTTGGCGAGATACAATCTATGTACTGGAAGAACACTGCGGAACACACGGTGTCGAAACACACTCGAACACCATAAAACATCTCGACAAACCTACTGTTGGTGAAATATAATCTCTCACTTTAGGTTTTGTGGATAATCTGTCAGTCCCACTACTAACACCGAGATTACTGAAGCGGTACATAAAGTTGAGTAGGGGGCAGGAGGGTGAGGAGTGTGTGTGTGTGTGTGTGTGTGTGTATGTGTACTCTCAGACATTGTGCATCTTTTTGTAGTAAAACAGATAGATGGGCTGGCCTCACATAAACAGCACCACTCAAAGACAGAGCAGTAATAACGGGATGGAAAGATCAATATTTACCTTCCTCAGCCGGGAGTTCTGTCCATCCAGCCACCCCGCATGATCCGTGGAGGAATGAAAAAGAGAGAGAGAGAGAGCGAGGTGTTAGAAAAGGCACATTGCAAACGCTTTGTTCAAACAGTACCGTTTTGTTCTTGTTATGTCGGCTCCGTGCCGAGCCGCTTTATCCGCCGACTCAAAGTTAATTACACAAAGACACGGTACGATGATCTGCTGTAAGATTCGGGGATTACTGAAGGGATTCTGGCTGGAGGCATCACTCTGTCCTCCGAAAGAATGGCGGTAAACTCAGTCTCCTGCTGCAACCTGATAGCAACACGGCCAGCGCAAAAGATGATCCCAACTCACACTGTTCATTCGAGAGATCATTAAAAAAACCCAAATATGATCATCGTCTATCGAACGGTCCTCAAAAACAAACGTTCATTTGAAATTGAATTCAACATGTTTTACTTCCGATTAAGGATGTTTTGTGCTCAGTGCTCGCGGAAATGAAGTGCAACGGTTTCTCTGCACTCTTGCGTCACTGCTCCGCACTCAGGAATACCTTTGTGTTCGTTCAATTTCGTGGCACCTTGCGCTCATTTTTAATGACCGCACACTGGGGTTACAATCTCAGGGAACTCGGGGCACAAGACAGGGGACACCATGGAGGGGGTCCCAACCCATCACAGGGCACAAGCGCGTGTGTTCACAATCACACGCGTTCACAATCACACGCGTTCACACACTATGGACAATTTGCCAATCAAAATGCCTACAATTCATGTCTTTGGACTGGAGGAAACTGGAATACGTGGAGGAAACCCCCGACGCACAAGGCGGCAAGCAAGTATGTGTGATTCAACATTTTCTAAAAACTTTTTTTAATTAAAAAAAAATCCCTGAATAATAAAAACAAGTGTTAGCCTAGAGAGCTGGGTGATGTGACGATATGACATCGATCTTACATACAATAAATTACATCACAATACACTTTTCCGAGTGCATCGGCAGTATGGTCATTACGTAAAAATACAGAATTCTTTTTTACTCTCTCAATTTCCTTTTGCAAACAGACCTAAAATAAACCGTAAGAAAAGTCGGGATCTTTTTCTGAAGCACTCATCTCTCAAAAACCTTCACAGCAAAAGTTCCTAAAGGTGCTTTTTCGAGGCGTTTCTTTTTGGAGAGTCTCACTGGAAGATCTTCCAAAAACCTTTTCTGCTCTTACAGTGCACTTCATGTTTTGTAAATGTTGAAATAAAGTTGTTTATATCCGTCTTCAGTCATGTATTTCTACTGTGCTTGCATACTCTTAACAAAAGCTCAGCAGAAAAAGAAAAGAAAAAAAAAGAAAAAGAAACACTGTAGTATGCCCCATGTTTCATGAAAATATTGAATATTGTAATATAATATTTTTTGCCATAATATTACAACCTGGTGAAAAGTATGTCAAAAAAGTGTCGTACCCATTTTACATTTTCAGAACCTTTTAAAATCATAATACGATATTAAGAAAAGGATGTGAGTGGGACCCGCTATGAATCTCGTGATGCTTACAAAACAATTCCGAATACATCCTACTTTATGTTTTGTTTTTTTATGTGGATGCTTGTTTCTGCCATGTGTGAGAAAATATGCAGATTTACCTCGCGACTGCAACCTTTTATCCTGCAATTGCAAGCTAGTATCTCACATTTACGACTTTTGAGTGTAACTTTGTGCTTTCGCATATTAGGCAGGTTATATTCCTTGTTGAAACACTGCTGCATATTTCTATAATGTTGTGTTTTGATTACTGGAAGCAGAAGCACTAAGTCACAGTTGTGTGACATTAAATAACTCACAATTACTTGATTGTTCTTCATTCCTCAGGAAAAAAAAACACTTGGCTCAATGACTTTTCATCATTTTTCATTAACACAACGGGAACAAATGGAAGAGAATTACTGTGGATTTCATCATGTGCTAAATCGTTAACCCGAGGTACAGGAGCTTTATGGGGTGAAAGTACAGCTGTGAAATCTTCATCTTTTCAAATTTACACACAGCGAACAAAAAGACAGGCATGAAACAACAGATGACGGAACGAAACACCAGAGAGGAAAAATGGCAGAACTAATACAGAAAAGAGAACTAGTAAAGACAGACCGGACAGACAGACCGAAAGAACTTGTACAGACTGGAGAACTAACAAAGAACTAACACTAAACTAACAAAGATGACATAAAATAAAATAAAAAAGAAATGGCATGACTATTACAGAAAAGAGAATTATTAAATGATGAAAGAAAGGAAAGAAAAGACAGAATGACAGATAAATAAAGACAGAAAGAAAGAACAACACAGCACAGTACACATATAGTAATGTATTCGTCATATGAAAGCTTTGGTACTGTAGATGTTTTCTAACGGGGGTGGGGGTTTACAGTTTACAGCTTCATGGTTAACACGTTTGCCTCGCACATCCGGGCTTAGGGGTTCGAATCCCGCCTCTGCCCTGCTTGCATGCCTGTCCCGTGCTTCGAGGGTTTCCTCCGGGTACTCTGACTTCGTTCCCGGTCCAAAAAGACGCGCTGTAGACTGACTGGCATCTCTAAATGGTCCGTACTGTGTGAACGTATGTGTGTGATTGTGCCCTGTGATAGGCTGGCCCCGACGTCCAGGGTGTCCCCCGTCTTGTGCCCCAAGTCCCCTGAGTAGTACAAGTGGTACAGAAAATAGATGGATGGAAGGATGTTTTCTAGTGAAAAACTGTCAGACGTGTAAGCGTGTAAAAGTCCGATGGTCCACACTTATATAGTGGACAACCCGCTCTACCACCTGAGCCGCAGCCGACCGAAGATAACCACCTCTAAAAATCATTTCCCAGTACACAGACAGCGATCGGTACAAATCTGTGAATGTGGACACTTGTGAAAGCAGGGTTCTCTCGGCGCTCTGTACACGCTGGTGCTGTGTGAGAGGCAGGAGGCTCAGATCACTGCATGGCCTACACACTGCTGTTGAGTCATTTCTAGAAGCTTCTCACTCAAGAGTGTGTAGGAGCAGTGGAGCATGTGGAGAGTGGGAAGGAGCAGTGAGGAGTATGATGGAGCATCTCTCTCACACACACACACACACACACACTCACTCATTACAAAACCATTAGTCTTTCTACACTCCATCATGAGTGCCACGGAGATGCCGAGCTCACACTTTACAAGTGAATGAAGACTAATCTGATTCAGGATTCAAATACCTGTGTAACAATATTCAAAATCACTTTAGTGAAATTACATTAAACTCGTCTGGTATTCTCTCCTGCTGAATAATCAGGCACGGCGTTATTCATCGGCAGGATCGGCGATAAACGGAATGAAGAAACACTACCTCGCCCACAAGAGCTCCAAGTAAACCTGTGATTGCGCTTATTCATTTCAAACCTGTAGTGTTGAATATTTGGAGCACAAACCAAACCTCTTCCAAAAAAAAAAAATATTAAATCAGGTTTAATTGGCTCAACAGTGTAATCACAATTATTTATCACAAGTTCTGCGATTCGTTCATATTAATGAATATCAGAGGATATTGAAAAGCTGAAACTAAAAACAATTTGCATGTAAAGTAAATACACAGGCACGTAAAATGTGCACATCGTGTACAGTATGTAAGGCATGTGTGTGTGAGAGAGTGTGTGGGTATATATATATATATATATATTATATATATATTATATATATATATATATATATATATAGGAATGAGAGATGGAGAAAGTGTGTGTGTGTGTGTGTGTGCGCGTGTGAGAGAAAGAGATTTGAGAAAGAAGAAAAAAAAAAAAAAAAAAAAAAAAAAAAAAAAAAAAAAAAAAGTAGTCAACCCAAACATTATTAGTTTCTATCATATTGCTACCAGATGTAGCGGTAAGAAACACACTTTCTGTTTAACTTGCTTTACTTCAGAAAAAGTTACGCTTTACAAGAAACCAAGCGTCCATGGTTTTTCGCCGCATTTTGTAAGACCACGTAAATCCAAGCTCCAGCATCCCAAAATCCAAAGGTAAGTCGAAAGCAGCATTAACTCCACCATTTCCAGGTGCTACTACGTGATTTCATTTCCACCCGTATCAGCCAGGTCAGTGCCCCCCCTCTTCTCCATTGAGAAGATTAAAAGCCAAATAACATGCTGTTGGGGGGCACGGTGACTTCGCACGTTTGCCTCGCACCTCCGGGGTTTGCATGTTCTCCCTGTGCTTCGGAGGTTTCCTCCGGGTACTCCGGTGTCCTCCCCCAGTCCAAAAGACATGCACTGTAGGCTGATTGGCATGTCTAAATTCTCTGTAGTGTGTGAATGGGGGTGCTCCAGGCTCCCTGTGGCTTTGTGTAGGAGAAGCAGTACAGATAAATGGATGGATGGATGGATAACGTCCTGGGTTTTTTAAAACCAGCTCTGCAGTGGTTTCATCACTTCGGTCCCGTCCGGATCAGCACCTCTATAATTTTGTCGGCAGATGCTACCTCTTGCGTTGAGAAATGCTCGCTGTAATTAGTCATCTAGCACGGATTTCCGTATTAAACAAATCGGGAGTGCGATCTTGCACTATTATGATGACGTTTTACGGTTATGAGGCCGTTTTATAGTTATACACTATACGGCCAAACACATGTGGACACCTGACCCTTACACTCATATGTGAGCCTTCTCAAAACTTCCACCAAGTTGGAAGCACACAACTGTATAATGTGTCTTCGTATTCTGTAGCATTACAACTTTCCTTCAATGGAACTAAGAGGCCCAAACCTGTTCCACCACGACAATGCCTTTGTGCACAAAGCGAGCTCCATGAAGACATGCTTTACCAGAGTAATACGTGTGTCCTGACCTCAACCCTAATAAACGTCTTTGTGATGAACTGCAACATCCCAGACCTTTTCGCTAGAGGTCAGTGCCTGACCTCATTAATGCCCTTGTGGCTGAATGAGCACAAATCCCCACAGCCACGCTCCAAAATCTAGTGGAAAGCCTTCCCTGAAGAGTGGAGGCTATTAGAAGAGCATCGGGGGTGGGGGTAAAGCATAAAGGACGCCTTTGTTTGCACTTTGGAAACCGTATTGACTTGGTTGATCTGTTAGAAACATCACTGCAGCATATTATCTGAATATAATGTTATATGAAGCGTACATAATTAGCTGTTGGGTTAAACATCCAAATAAGCGTTATTAAAAGTTTCCAGCAAGGGTTCAAACCTCAAATCACCCCAAGCTACAACCGTGTGTGCGAGAGACACAAACATCCGGGTTCGTAGGAAAAACAACTCTGTGGAAACTCGCTCATCCCGCATATCTCAGAGTAGACGTGTAAAAATGTTATTACAGGCGTCGCCCAGTGAAACTAATCCCGTCCTGATGAGGATTAAGAAATCGGTGAGAAGTCTTTACTTTGTTCTAGGATCCATGCTACTTCCTTAGCAACTCAGCTCTAGGAAGCACTCCTTCTTGAATCTTCCGACATGTCACAGAATTACCAGTCGTGCAGTCATTAGAGCCCAGACGTATGCGTGTGTGTGTGTGTGCGCGCGTGTGTGTATGTTTTCAAATGTGAAGCTCTGTCCGTCACTGTGCCTATTACAATTGGCCTTGCAACAATTACAGCTAGCATTGTGGGCAGTCAACAGGATCTGACAAACGCTGGCGTTAAGTACCAAACACCGACTGAAAAAATAAATAAATAAATAAAACCCAGTCACTCTTGAGGATGTCGAACTTGTACTGGATTTCTGTGTATAAATGAGCTGTGAAACTGTAAATGGGGGGAAAAACCTTGGACGTGAGCCTATAGATAGAGTAAAAAAATATACGGCGTCACTACATTCCTCCGTGTGTGGGTGTGTACGCGTGGATGCGGATGTGTGTGTGTACTCTGGTCCAATTTACCCTCGTTTATGATTAAATAGAAACTTGTGGTGTTTCCTTGCTCTTATCCAAATGGAAAACCTTATCAGCAAATGTGCTCTGATAAAAGTGAAGGCTTTTCTTTTCAAATCAGTCAGGCTCTTAACTAAAAATAAATAAATAAAAATCTTTTCAGAAACGGAAACGCATACACGCACAAAACAATGCCAGGCTGGAGGACACGTGCAGTGGAAACCAAAACAGACAAGTGGGCTGAATATCAAACACGCTTCCTTGAGAACATGGAAAAAAAAAAAAAAAAACATGATTGATGAGGGGTGAACTGGCTATAATGAGGTTTTACTTTCAACGTAGTTATCCCTCTTTGATTTGCTTCAGTGTGTGAAATTGGCTGCCACTGACAGACAGGGAGGGAGGGTGAATGAACTGCAAGGGAGTCGCGTAGCATGAAAGAGCGAGAACCGAAAGCTCCTCTTTGAACAACAGAGAAGAGACTCCTTTTCATCTGGAGAGAGACAGGAGACGTCTGAATGAAGGTGTGGGACCGTGAAGGGTGGACTACACGTGCTACACGTAGCAAGAGATGCCTCTTGCTACGTGACACGCTAATAAAAACCTAGCACTCTTGGGCTAGTTTTGCTCGGCAACTCCTCGATCTAATGAATGAATGTAGCCTGGACATTCGTCGACAAAAAAGACTGCAAGTGAAAATGCGATGGTCTGGTTTGGCAGCGTCTGGTTTAGAATTATGTAACCGGCCTGTGGAAAGAAACCGCACGGCTTACGTTAACGCTCTCCGAGACGTGTGGAAAAACCTGGCAGCTGGGAAGGGGAGAAATGTCTCCAACAGTCCCATTGTCCAGGTGCACGCGTGTGTCTTTACATGCACGCGAGGACAAATTCTGTCCGCGTCCAGTCACTGTACCTCCCCGGTACTGGGGCTTCTTTTTCCTCCATCTGTTACCATCATACACCAAAAGTTAAAGCAAGCTCTTAATGGGAGACAGACTGGCTTTGGAAACAGGCGAGAGACAAAGAGAGTCTTGGTGAAAAAGAGGGAGGGGAGGGGGGGCATGGGGGAGGGAGAAATGAGGGCTGAGTGGGGTTTCCCAGCCCTCCTTTGCCAAGGATTCCCTCTGTGTCATCTGGGCTGCGCCGGCCTTGATCTGCCCAGGCGCATTCCAACATACTGACTACAGCCAACACACACACACACACACACACACACACTCGTTCTCTCTCTCTCTCTCTCTCATGAAAACAAGTGCCAGCCTGTTTACACACCACCAGGCAGAGGCAAGGGGGGAAAACACTTCCTGGAAACGGTTGCCAACAACATGGAGCTTGGAACGCATGTGTCGAGGGAAGCAGGAGGAAATCTGCTGGGTTTCGAGAGCCAAACAATAATAAAAATACACTAAACCAGCGTCCCACTTTTAGAGTTCAGACATCGCATCTTCCCACATCTGTCGCAGTCATACCCTTCTTCCTACACGATGAAGCCAACGCACAACATACAATAACAACGCTACAATGAAAACCCCATTGAAGACTGCATTGCACAAGCCATTGTTTGTGCAGATGCTTGAACAGAAATACACAAAGTCTTCAAGAACAGTCGCCATGCCAACCCGGCCTGTGGGCACGCTTTCCCTGGCCGCTGCCGGCTAGCTTCGCTCGCTCGCCCAAAATAAACCTTACGCAACACGACTACGAACCGATCACGTGTCTCTGAACTGTATGGTCTTCATATACAGCAACAGTTTATGAATCGTGTACATTGCATCTTTTTAGGCTCTAATAACTGCAGCTGGTGACATACCGCTAAATACCCTACATCTACGTGAGCGCGTGCTCGGCCGCACAAGCCAACTGGCAGGACGTAAAATATCTCCCCCGGTGCCTGAAAATAACACAAACCGCACTGGGAACGGTCGCGAGAGTCATGTTTTGACCAACCTCCAACAGAAAGCAAGAGTTTAGGAACCAGCATGAACATTTGAGTACTAACCCTATTCCGATGCACGCAGTGTGAAAATGCAGAGCTGTTCGTTTTCAGCACACTTCTTTCGAAAAAAGAAACCACATCTGATGCCGAGTCAGAGTGTGTTTTCAAGGTGTGAACTTAGACGAGCCAAGTTCAGCTTCTGGAACGTATCGTCTCCTAAAATGCAGAGGATTATTTGGAGGTTCACCATCACTCATTCCTGCATGTGATCATAAATGTGATCTGGAGTGGTCAAAAAATGTATTCATTCATTCATTCAAGCTATTAATTCCAGAGGACAGGTATGAAAAAATGCTTATTAGGTTCATGCTGTGTTCAAAATCACCACAAAGCACAGGTACCCACACGTCCAACTTTACCGAGAGGCGGACCGTACTAAAGTACAGCTCCAGAGCAATTATGATAAATTTGCACAGGATAAGCGATCAGTCTTCATAATGTATGCATGGTTGTCACATTAGAAGTTCTATGCATACTATACATCAACTGTTTATTCGGTCCTTTATTATAAGAGCTTGCTGTATCCTGAGTGGCCGAGTAAGTCATGCACTCGATCGTTAGCAGGTCACGTGACCATAAAACCCCGGAAGTGTCTCTTCTCCTGCAAGTCCTTTTTGATGTCATCTATATTCTATTGCTCCGGGTCTGTAACTCGGACAGTGACCGATTTCAGTTTGGTTTCCGCGAGAAACCTCTGCAAGGTTAAGAAAAACCCTGTGGTGGAGAATGTTAAGGCAGAAAGGAAAATGTGGTTTGTCATAAGGTGACAGCTTTGTGCATACTAACCCTGACCAAGTGACACCTTCCAGAACACAAGCGGATGGATATCCTCTTAAACAAATATATAATGACACAAGAAGGTACAGTCCCCGCACAAAAGTATTGGAACGGCTAGGCCAATTCGGTTGTTTTCGCTATACATCGAAGACGTTTGTGTTCGAGATCAAAAGGCGAATATGAAACGATAGATCGGAATTTCAGCTTTCATTTCCTGATATTTATATCAAGATGTGTTGAACAACTTAAAACATACCAGACCACCCAATTTTTCTGTAAGCAAAAGTATTGGAAACATTGTGACTGATAGGTGTTTCTTGCTACCCAGGTGTGCCTTGTTAGATTAACTGTTTTAGAATATTTTTTTTTAATAGAAATATTTAATAGCTCTGAATGTCTAACTCTTGGTTTGAGCCCTGGGTTTCTGCCTGTGAAGACTGAATTTTTGTTTTAAAAAAAAAAAATAAAAAAAAAAAAAGACAAACCAACATGAAGACCAGAAAGCTGCTTATGGGAGAAAGGCAAGCCATTTTGAATATATTTGATCACTTGGAAAAATGGGTGGGTTCAAATACATGACTGTGTCAAACTGCGCTGAGGAATCCGAGTTCTAATGATGCGAGTGACATTCAGACGAATATAGTCTTTATTTATTCTCACTACTACAAATAACGTAAATATCTGGGAAACACAACGATACATGGCGGTCAAGAGATGTGGTGAAAGCAAGTGTATTGTATGCCTGTGAGACTCCTTGGGTTTGTTAACATCCCACCTGTCAGTCATGTTACAGACACACCCACAAAGTCCCTTCACTCCGCACCCATTTTTAGTGCTCAAAAATGCAAACACGGTGGAATCCATAGCTAAATGGCAACGTTGCAAAAAAAAAAAAAAGCTACTACAAAACAACATAAGAGAAATAAAACAAGAGTGGTGCTGCTTTTCCAAGATGGAAGAACCTGCTGAGCACAAAAGGTTATAGAGGCAGTATTTGCTGCACTTTCTTCCAGCAAGTTATCGGTCGAGGGCTGCAGTTAAAATATTTAAATATCTTTCGTGATTTTGCGTCGGATTCTCGTCCTTATTCCATAGTAAGCTTTTTGCCAAGGAGAACAAAAAAGTGCAACTGAAAATCAGAAAACACACACAAGCGACGTCTCGAAGAATACGGGATCCGAGACGGACACGGGCTGCAGCCAATCAGCAGTGAGGATGAGCTGTTCAATAAAGACCTTCTCCTTCCGTTTTGAGTTCGTCTCGAGTTTCTGAATTTCCTGTCATGGTTCCTAATTTACTGTTGCGTGTCTGGTTTTACTGTTGCAGTGTTCTGCATTTGCTTGAGTGGTATGCTCTGACCTGCACTTGTGTTTTTGGAATTGCTGTCGCGTTTTCTGATTTGCTGCCGCAGATTTGGTCCGTTAATGCGTTCTATACTTATGGGCCGCCCTAAATCTGATCAAAAATGTATTCTTTTAAATCCATGGGAAAGCATTTGTTAGAGACGTCGCCTAGAGAATTCGGTCCCTCCTTCAATGAAGAGGAGAAGGAGAAAGGCGGAGCAGAGAGCTGTCCAAGACGAAAACGTCAAATCATTATAGACATTTGTTAACCAAATACATAATAAGTAAGGGTGCTAGGCTGCACGAGTCAAACTCTGGTCTCATGTGCAACAAAGTTTACATTCTTCTTACATTAAATAAGGAGCACAGGCCCGCAGCGTCTGGGAGGAAGGGTTTCATGTACATAGTCATGGATGGGAAGCGGAGTCGAGTGGTAAATGTATTAAATTTGTTTACATTTTTCATTAGAGGCCAAATACTTCCAAAAGGTACTTTTGAATCTATACATGTCTTTCAGAATTTAACACCGTCAGGTTAAGATTAGGGTTATTGCACGTTATGTGCTAAATATAAAGCAGCCTCTCATTCAGACAGGCAGCATCTTTACTAAAACGTGGGTGGAGGTACGGATATAAATGAGGAACGACTGCTCGAACAACATCGCCTGTCGACCCTCGACAGAAGCATTCCTTTAAGAACTGGAAGAGGGGTTTCCATTACTTCCATTTGACAGGTAAGTATTACTATATCATAAAAATAAATAAAAAAATCAGGTTCCAGTAGAAATACGCTTTCCTAGCGTGGGAAGGACGACATGTTTAGCGCTGGAAGTGTTTCCAAACTGCATTTTCTTAGAAGCTGGATTTCTTGGTAAGGGTAAACGTCTAGGCATGTTTCTGTGCTTTGTTGTCTACTGACGTCAAGTGGGTCCTGGTCAGGAAATAAGTTATTCAAAACAAGTTTTTCATGACGGATATTGTGCCATGATAAGTCTTCCGTAGAAGCTGCTGGCATGTACCAAGAATCACCTGTTCCTCTGCTCTCAGACATGCCTGTACCTGGCTCGCTCTCCGAGATAAAACAGCTACACCGGGCAGGAACGCACATGCACACAGGTGCGCTCACACACACACACACACACACACACACAGACATGCGTGCGTACTGCGTGGAGCCTCTGGTAGAGATCCAAAGTACTGTACGTTAATTAAGATAAAACAAAAAATTTTTAAAATGTAGTAAATTGTGTGCTGTAGAATATATTTTGGTGACTAGCCGTTCTCAAAGTCTTGTTGCTCAACGCAGAGTAAAATATCGTGAGAAATGACACCTCTCTATGCACCTCTCAACAACCAGCGGCACCACATTGTCGAATTAAACTTGTTCAGCAAGCATGTGATTGGATGGTACATTTTACAGTCTATAATTTGCATTTCTATTTTATTATTTGTAATAAATTGTTGGGGCATCAAAGAGCAGTGTTTGAGGTGAATTAATGTGAGGTACACATAATCAGTATAAAATTACAATGGGGAAAATGAAGTTACTGAGAACATCGGGCCTCGTTTAACAGGTGCGACATAATTGGAGAACCCCCCCCCCCCTCCCCCCACACCAAAATAAAACCAGCAGACAATCTTATAGATCAAAAGGAGAGATATTTACTCTTCATCTGCAGAGAGAGCACACTCCATCAATACAGCAGCAGTGAGTTATCACTTCAGCTATACAACACGAGTGAGCCCACGATCAGACGAGGCGTAGCTCTTTTATAGTGAGGTGTGAATAATAGCGCAGTGTCTCACAGGTTAAAGAATAATGAATATTCATAAATGTATAGAAAGGGCATATACAAGTTTCTGCATCTCCTAAGTAAGTCATAACAGCTCCAGAAGGCGGTTCCTTGCATCGTAAAGCCGTTAACCAATATGCACAGGAACGCTCACTGATACAATCATCATACAAACAACAGGGATCAAGAGATAACACGGAGAAGTAAAATTCTCCAACAGATAAATCTCTCTCTCATTTGTCGAATGGATTTCTTCATACAATGTCATTTACACAAGAATTGTGGTAGTCACGAAAATCCGGTTAGTTAGGAAAATCATCCGTATCCTACCCGAGTTTGTGTAAATTTACGTCTGTGGGGGAGTCAAATGCAAAACCTTAAAAGTGTGACGTAAAAATTATAATTAGGGTGCACTCACACTAGGTGATCTGTACCGTGCCCGAGCATGTTTGACCCCTGAAGTCCAGTTCGTTTGACTAGTGTGGTCGCTCTGTACCGTGCCCGGCACGCTACGCTCAGGCCCGGGCACGGTTCAGTTGGACTGTGTGGACATCGTGTGATCGCTAACCGTGGCCGAGCACGAAGCATAAAACATGACGTCAGTGATGCGACTGTCAGCTGCCTCCGTAAAAATCTTCTGACACATGCAGCATGGTTAAGTGAAAATCACTGTGCTGCACAAGTGATAAATCTATTAGGCATGTGAGAGGTCCGTGTGTCACCGCGCCCCAAATGACTCCAAATAAGCCACAACAACAATAATAACAATGATAACAATAACAACAACAACAATAAAAAAAAACTTTACTTTATATAGCGCCTTTAAAAGTAGCTCGTCAAGGTGCTTTACATAAAAAAACAAAACCATGTATAGATCCAAATCATAAAAAATAAGCATGCATAACAGTCAAAAAAATAACAACAATTCAAAAGTCAAGTAAAGCTAAAAGAGTATCTTTTAAGATACGTAACGTTACAATGATGGACTCCATTGTGCTGTGCGAGAGCGCTTTTCAAAAAGGTCGCATCGTCATGACGTAAGTACGCTCGGTCCCGGAACGTTAAGTGCACTGTGAGAGCAGGCCAGCGGGGAAGTGGGGAGTATGCCCTTAAACTGAATCCGGACGCTCGTTAAGTGCTGGAACGCTTGCGCTGAACAAGATGACAATCTAATTGAAAAACCACGTGCGTTCGTGACACATATTTGCAATAAACCATGCAAAATCAAACCCAAAAAAAATGAACATTCAAGGTTTTCATTTGACTCCTCCGTATATAAGGAGACTCATTAAAGTGACTCTGATTCAAAGTGTATAACTGTGCAAGTGTACAAGTGTATAACTGTACAAGTGTATAACTGTATAACTGTACAAGTGTATAACTGTACAAGTGTACAAGTGTATAACCGTACAAGTGTACAAGTGTACAAGTGTATAACTGTACAAGTGTATAACCGTACAAGTGTACAAGTGTATAACTGTACAAGTGTACAAGTGTATAACTGTACAAGTGTATAACTATAACTGTACAAGTGTATAACTGTACAACTGTACATGTGTATAACTATAACTGTACAAGTGTACAAGTGTATAACTGTACAACTGTACATGTGTATAATTATAACTGTACAAGTGTATAACTATAACTGTACAAGTGTATAACTATAACTGTACAAGTGTATCACTGTACAAGTGTATAACTATAACTGTACAAGTGTATCACTGTACAAGTGTACAAGTGTACAAGTGTATAACTGTACAAGTGTACAAGTGTATAACTGTACAAGTGTACAAGTGTATAACTGTACAAGTGTATAACTGTACAAGTGTATAACTGTACAAGTGTATAAGTGTATAACTGTACAAGTGTACAACTGTACAAGTGTATAACTATAACTGTACAAGTGTACAAGTGTATAACTGTACAAGTGTATAACTATAACTGTACAAGTGTACAAGTGTATAACTGTACAAGTGTACAAGTATATAACTGTACAAGTGTATAACTATAACTGTACAAGTGTATAACTATAACTGTACAAGTGTATAAGTGTATAACTGTACAAGTGTATAACTATAACTGTACAAGTGTACAAGTGTATAACTGTACAAGTGTATAACTGTACAAGTGTACAAGTGTACAACTGTACAAGTGTACAACTGTACAAGTGTACAAGTGTATAACTGTACAAGTGTATAACTGTACAAGTGTACAAGTGTATAACTGTACAAGTGTATAACTGTACAAGTGTACAAGTGTATAACTGTACAAGTGTATAACTGTACAAGTGTACAAGTGTATAACTGTACAAGTGTATAACTATAACTGTACAAGTGTACAAGTGTATAACTGTACAAGTGTACAAGTGTACAAGTGTATAAGTGTACAAGTGTATAACTGTACAAGTGTACAAGTGTACAAGTGTATAAGTGCACAAGTGTATAACTATAACTGTACAAGTGTACAAGTGTATAACTGTATAACTGGTAATTAGATACTGCAATTTTATATACAGATTACAGGGTCACGTTTAAACTGCATAATCTTTTCAATCACACATACATTTAATGTAAAAACACTGCCACTTCCAAAACAAAGCAATCCAAAACAAATCCATAAATGAATCCACAAATCCATTCAATCGAGATAAAAGTAATGGCACCCTATAAAAAGGGGAAGACTTGCGACTATGCTGTGTGCCTTCACTGTTATTCTTGTCATTTTGCGCTCTCCGTGAGCTTTTGTTGTTTTGGCGTCACTAAAATGTAAATCAGCCGTGCAACGGAAGCACTTTACGCTTTACAGACGATGATCGCCATCTATTTTATCAACGCGCACACGCGAGTACGAAGAAAAATCTTTGCAAGTCTGGTGGCAATTTTTAGTTTGGTTTGTCCTAGGAGAACATTTACGCACAAATTTACTAATAAATGAGGCCCGCTGTCTGTTAACGTATTACTGAATCATCTATTTTCCTTCTTATCCTTTTCAAAATACTTTACTCATTTTAATATGATAAATGAGTATGAAAATATGATAGATGTAGGCCATGTTAAATAGACACAGCGTTACATATCAGGTATCTCAAAAACATCTTGCAGTACCGCAATACATTATTTCTGCTACATCACACTCCATTACACACAACTACTTCTGCTATGAAAGTGTGATGCGTCACACACACACACACCATGCTGCAGACTTGCTCCTCCCCGGCTGCAGAAACACACGCAGAGTAAGTTAACAGTTTGCCAGGGGGAGGTGTCGATGACTGCCGAGGTGGGAGGTGAGGAGCAGAAATGAGTGACAAGTTAGCACGCATACACATCTAAATTAAACAGAGAGACAAAAAAAAAAAAAAAAAAAAAAAAAATATGGGACAAAAGAAAAACCCAAATATAATCTTATGAATACAGCCAGTTCCTCTTCAAGCTTGTGAAGCAAAAAAGACAAAGAACAATTAGTGCATTGTTTAACTTGTCTAATAAAAACTTAGAACGGAGTTGGAAATGAGTTGCAACCGCGAAGACAACACAACGTGCCACAAGCCTCTGCACAACTTCCTTCTTCCCTCCTCGAACACTCCTTATCATTGAGCAGCAGCTACACAGAAGTGGTCGCTCGAGTCAGTGCAGTGAGACGCCACTAATAAAGAGTCGTGATGATTAGTAGCAGATCTGCAGTATCTTGCATCAAAATTAGATCAAAATGATAGGAGCCATGGTCTACATGCAGAATTTACACAAACGTCCTCTACACGATGCCTTTAGAACGCATCTGCATGCGGGGAGAAGAACGTCTGCTTCCTCTAACACACTCGCTTCACACTGTGTGTCTCAGCAACACAAGAATAGAGGTGTAAAACTCTGAAGCGACGTCCTACTTATACCCTTGTGCACGAGCTTCGCTTAGATGAGAGAAGCAGAGAAAAAAGGAGGGATGTCACATAACGCACGGAAACAGAATCGTAGCTCCGGCCAGACATGCAGGTGATGCTCAAGGAATACTGGCTTATTTAAGATGACGACAACGACAAAAACAAGAGGAATTTTTTTTTTTTCCTGTAAACGAAGCAGAAATTGGACAAGAGAGAATAGACAACGTGACATGGTGCGATTTCAACTGTTGTGTTGACCATGGTATATAAACATGGAATAATGTTTTAAAATGTACATAAAAATGTCTGGGAATGGTTTTAGATGATTTTACTTGGGGCCCAAGCACCAAAAGGTACATAGGCACTCTATTGGAATTGTACATAAATGTATGTAAAGAAATACATTGGCACTGGAGGCTAAGGTAAACAGCGATTCCCATGCGCTCTAGCAGCACCAACAGGTAAACTTATACATGTTTGCAATAATACTGACGTTTCTGCCATTTTTTATTTTTTGCAAAACATGATTTCTGCTTCTACAAATTCTTCGCAGTGTCGGGCGTTCCATCCAAACAAATTTGATACCCATGGGCCACACGTAGAATTCGCAAAAAATTCTTGAGAAATTTTGTCCAATGTGGGGCATTTCATACATAACTTGCAAACAAATCTGATATCAAAGTCACCAAACAAGAAGTCAGGGCATCTCTCTGCAACGCCTCTTCATATTGTCACCATACTTAAACACACATTTAGCAACATGAGCTGTTGTTAACCAACAAGCTTCGAGTTCATGTACAACATGGGAGGGCTACTGAAAACAGGAAGTGAGATAGCACCTCAACAAGGGCTTGATGCTTTGCCTTCAAATTAATATATCTCCTTGGAGCAAGTGCTGATGGTTCCAGTGGCTTCTGGCCTTCCTTCATTGTTTAGGGGTGTGGCCAAACAGTGCTTGGTCCCCATAATCGCTGCTTTGCAGCTATATTAATTTGATATTATTTTATTTGATTGCGAGACATTTCATAACCTTGTTCATTCTTATAAACATGTGGCAGTCCTTATAACTGCTTGGTTTAAATTGGACTAGTAGTTCATATTTTGGGAGAGGGAACCAACTAAATGAGCTAGGAAATATTATGGCTAGGTACAAATAAAACAAATAACTGAAAAGCGTACGCCCTATCTTTCAAACTTCACAAGTTCGAATCCTGAATTGGCTGTGCTATCAGGAAGGGAGGGGTGGCAATAATAATACAAATTATTATTATTATTATTATTATTATTATTATTATTATTATCATCATCATCATCTGAGCAAGTTGGATTTTTGCATATTTGTGGTTGAGACCAATTATAAACTCGAGCTTAAAGGAACATAAAGGGACATGGGGACAGTGAACAGCTAGTGTAGAGTAGTGAAGGAAAGATCAGACCTTTATCACAGACCACAGGAGTGAAGAGGTGAAATGAAGGCAGAGGCTTAGCACAGAGACAAGCAATTCAAGATAACAGTCCAAAGAAGTCAGCCACCTGACCTTTTTACGGCGCTGTAAGACACCCAATACGTGTCTGCTGAAATGGTTTCGGTAAGTACAGAGTGTTTTCAGTTATGATGACGAAAGGAAGCAAACATGAAGGCAATAAGGCTATGGTTGTAGTCAGAAATAGCATAAACACTCAAATTGGGGCTGCTCTACTTCTGCTCGCGTGCCTGTTCTGAAATGGAGAATAAAGCATACGCTTTATTCAGCACAACTCTGAAAGCTATACATCCTGATCTGGGCCTTATTGCCTGCTACACCATCTCGCAACTAAGGAATAACACTTTGGGACGTGCCGTTATTGAAAAATCATCAACGACGAGGTGGTGTGATTCGATGAGATTTTTATTCAGTACATCATTTCTCAATAGGAGCAGGTCCTGAAGTGTTTTATTCAACTTATACAAGTTGTCAATTGCTACACTTTTAGTAAGGAATGCCATTCTTTTAAAGCTTTATAATTAGTAGTTAATGTTGTGGAATGTCAACAAGACAAGTTAGTTCCTGTTATCTAACAGAGAAACCAGAAAACGGTGGAAAACTTTTATTGTTACAAGGGGATGACACCGAGGACTCCTTCTGGGAAAATGTTAAATAAACGTCTCCTTACAACAATTACATGGCTCTGATAAAGAACACGACTTTTTCCAAATCTGTTTATTATTTAGTCATAATACGCTGGCAAGAATCATACCAGAGAACGGCAGAGAAACCGGTCTCTTATTTTATTTTAAACAGGGGTTTGTGCTTTTTGTACTTCGTGAGCAATAGCTATATTCGCTGTACGATGTGTATTGTTTGTTTTAATGTACAGCTCTCCGACGATGACGATTACGACAATTACGAGATGAAATGAGGCAGCGTCACAAACGAGGTAATGCTTATTATCAGCTACAAGCTCCTCCCCTTTTACTCAACAACGCATTATGGGCTCAAGTTAGTGCAAGAAAATGCCCACGCTTTTCCTGTTCAGCAAATACAAGTCATTTCTCACCAAACCTGCTTGAAGTCCCAGAAGTCACTGCGGCAAAACAATTACAGATGACGGAAGCTGACCCATAAGTTTTTTACTTTTTAGATATGCATCTAGAAATAATGATTTTAATATATGATTTAGATAGATAGATAGATAGATAGAACATGTAACGGTAAACTCGTTAGCTTAGCTTTTAGTTAACGTGAGGTCGCAGGTGCAAACAGTGAGCTTACTACATTAAAACATGCTTAATTAACTTTTGGTTAACAACAGTAAAACTATTACCCAGCTGAAACATATTACTGAAGGAGCACTGAAAGGACGAGGGTACTGTCCCACTACTAGAAACGTGCTGGGACGGTCCATTGAGCAGAAAGATTGCAGCACCTGATGAATTCTATGTGCACCTGTCCTTCAGAGTTCGTTCTTCCAAGGTAGCCTGGCAAGACCACTCTTCACGAGGACGCGAGTCCATTCTTAGAATTGAGAAACGATTCTCCGATTCAACTTGTGCGAGGACGTTATACAGTTCTTTATGCTCAAACTTTTTTTAGCATAGCACATAAATATGTGATTTGAGAACCAGCTCAGGATGTGAATTTTTCACACTGGGTCCATCAGGGTGGCAAAACCTGGAGATACATGCACACAGAGATGGTGGAGACAGAGATAGATGGATGCCAACATGAAATTGTTTTATTAACGGTAAACAAAACAGTCGTGCTTTTAATGATGTGTCAGGCTGTTAAAGAGTAATCACTAAAGGGTTTGGGGCAGAACTGCTTTCCACCCACCCACACGCACGCATCTCCCTTTCTCCCGCTGTCTCACCCCGAGCACTCAGGAATTCAAACCACATGCATATAAACAAGTCCTGACAACAGCAAACAGCTAACAAAACCTTTTGTTAAAATAATGACTAATTACTAAAACAATACAGTAATCAAAAAGCCATGTCCATGTGGTATAAACTATTCATCACTTATCATCACTCACAGCCAACATGGCGAGGCGAGGAGATAATGGACGTACAGAAGAAAGAAAAGAAAAAAAAACCTTCACTGCAGAAGCAAACGGGTTCAAGTTAGAAAGTGAGCACAAACTCAGGCTGTGGTTTCTCGAGTGTTCTCAAAAGGGCTGAGGGTATTCCCTGTGGCTTTCTGCTGCAACGCACCAGGCAGGAAGTTGACAGCTCAGAGCGAAAGCGACACTATCAGCTACGAGTCGTCGTTTTTTTTTTTTTTTCCATGAACTCAGAGCTTGAATGGACGGCGAGATGCTCGGAGATGATCTATCGAAAAATTATTTACACGCTCTTGCTCATTCAGTCAGAGCAAGTCAGAAATCACACTGAGCTAGCTGCCTTAGCTGAAGCCTAACCCTGACCCTTGGGACAAATAGCTGACCACTGATGTCAGGTCAGATTCTTCAGAGACCGGCATGTTCACTCAGAGTTAATTAGTGCACTACTTTAACCGTCGAGAGAGAGAGAGAGAGAGAGAGAGAGAGAGAGAGAGAGAGAGAGAGAGAGAGAGAGAGAGAGAGAGAGAGAGAGAGAGAGTGTGAGAGAGAGAGAGAGAGAGAGAAATGTGTACTTCACTGCTGGGAGAACAGCTGAGACCGTCTGCAATACCCCGCTGAGACTGACAACTTTGAGCCTGACTTACTACACAAACCTCGCACCTTCTCGCAAAAACACCACTTGTGGTCCTAACAACACTTTATTTCCGGCTGCATGATCACACCCACAGCTGTACTCGCACTTTCTCAAAGCTCTGACACTATCTGCCACCCTCCACACACAGGACTGCCCGTCTGTGCCTGTACTACTGCACCGAGGAACATGAAACCCATGCCATTACAGCCGGCTTTTCACCACCATTACTATTACATCATCCGAATTAGGGATGGGCAATACGACTGAGACTTCTAACTAGATCACGATATTTCATGGTATTTTCATGATATTTCATGCAGTAACGATATCGATGATATGAAAACAGTAACATTCAACACTTTTTGGCCACAAGTCACATTAGTGTACAGTCCTGAGAGCCATGCAAAACACAAACATTGATCCAAAAAAGTCAAACTTAATCCTGACCATCATCAAATACCAATTAAGGCTAAAAAATAGAATATGAATTTCCATCTGTCTTCCATACTGTTTATTCTACACAGGGTCAAGGGGGAGCCTGGAGCCTTTCCCAGGGAGCTCGGGACAAGAGGCGGGGGACACCCTGGATGGGGTGCCAATCCGTCTCAGGGCACAATCACACACACACGCACGCACGCACACACAATGGGCAATTTAGAGATGCCAATCAGCCTAGAATGCATGTCTTTGGACTTCGGGAGGAAACCGGAGTGCCTGGAGGAAACCCCCGAAGCACGGGAGGAACATGCAAACTGTGCACACACAGGGCAGAGGCAGGATTCGCCCCCCTAGCTCCAGAGGTGGTTGATTAATGATGTAATTACATAACTGCAGGTAAACGACACACAGTAAAGGTAGAAAAGCGCACGCAGGGTGGAGGCGGGATCTGAACACCCAACCACTACGCCACCGTGCCTGCAGGATATGAATTTTATTCACAAATTAAAGTTCCACTGAAGATGCAAAACACCAATGTTCGCAGGATCCAACATCTAACCTCTGCCTTCCGCCATGCTTGATCTTCGTGCGAGGCGCGCACGCCGCGGTGTGTAAAACGCATCCTCGACTACATCGTCAATATCACGGAATGACAAATTCTTATCATGGGGAGGAATTGCACCGGTATCTCATAGGGCTGGGCGATATATATTGAAATAATATCGATATCGTGATAAAGGATTACACGATACACTTTTCTGAGATATCGCTAGTACAGAATGTTGATGTATTTTTTTTTTTTTACTTTTTTTAATCATTACAAATTAAAATGGTACTGAAGGATGTTGAGCTTTGTAGGCATTAAAGTATCATCAGAATCAGTTTAGCTGGGGGTTTTGTTTATTTCACTACTGTTTTTCAGACAGTTTGTTAGCTAAATTATATCTCGTTATATTATATATAATTATAAATGATATAACTGATATGCATCGTGTATCGTAGAAATGTCCTCAAGTATCGTGAGAGGATATTTTTGTCACGTAGCCCAGCTCTAGCAGCTAGATCATGAGGTAAAAGGGGGGTGTTTTCTGTATGTTTTCATTGCAGGTTTCGTTTACATTTCTCCACTAACATGTTTGGAATTGTGTCGAGAATTTTGCGGAATCGTATCCCGTCCTCCTATCGGTGGCTTTTACAGGAGCGTCACACTTTAAATCAAATATTTATGGCACTGCCAAAAACTCTTTGGTTGCAATGGAAATGAATTACACGTTCTAACCACCGTTCCAAAAAGTGTGCTTTTTTTACGAGGTGCGACTTTTATCAGCGACAGCAAAACGAGCCAGGCAGCTGTACGGTGTGAAGCCGGTTTAATGCTGCAGCTATACGCAGCCTCAGAAAGGAGTCGGTGTAGAGTAAAATGAGGCAAACAAATGTAAAACTACATGGCTACACAAAACACTTCGCCCGAGCCCGGGTTTACAACAGCTGCTTTTAAAGCCGGCTCTGTAACGCGAGTCAGACGTACGAGAAACACACGATTAGAGTAGAACTGCAGATGTGAAACTGAACGATGCTGGCTAACTGTAACTGGAGGCGACGATGACGAGGGCCACGCATGTAACCTGAAACGTGGTGTTTCTCTGCAGCGTGTTTTATGTCTCTCTTGAGGAAGTGGAAAACAGGTTGCTCAAGTTTTACGCCTGCAGCACTGGTCGCAGGTGCGTTATCCAGTCCTTTATCGCTTGTTAAAACGCTCTTTTAAGCCTCGCGGTGCCTGGACCTACGCATACGTCATTCTCAACGTCAGCCACTTGTACGATTCCGGGAGTCACAGTACGTGCTTTACCTGCATTGTTAAAGCTAGGGAGCGTGACACGATACTGGTGCATTAAAGTGTCGCGACAGGATATTTTCTTTCCACTGAGTCAGCCGTCGTCTTTGTGCCGTGTAGATCTTCTGCTGTGAAACTACTCGCCGTACAACAGGAAAACCACTAGCCTCACTGTCCAACCAGAACACATAACACATACTTCCTGCCTCTGGCAGCATAGGTAGTCTACCTGATTTGAAAAAGACATCTACTTGTAATCTACATGGCAAAGCACAAGCTAAATCATGTCACCCAGGGACATCTTAAATGAAACTGGTTTCGAAAGGCATTTGCCTGCAATGAATAGTGTTTTCTATTCTAATCTTAATCCAGCCTGGAGCCTCAGTGACAGCCAGATGAATGAAGTAGTTAGTACACACTCGAGAAACACAGAAGTTGGCTCCAGCTCAGACTAAAGCATGGCTTTTTAATTAATTTATTTATTTTTAATACACACCAGCCCGTCCGACATCTTGAGAGTGAATTGTGAGACATTTACATGCTATACAAGATGTGCGCGTTGTCTAATTTACACAGGCTTCACTAAAACTTAGGTTTGCTGTAACTATAGCATGCGTATGGAGTTATATTTCTGCCAAAAAAAAAAAGAAATCAAACATAGATGCCGAGTTGAAATTATCAGCACGTGACTTTACGAATCCATACTCGGCTAATCTGTCATCTGTAAACAACCCAAGTACAACTACAAATTAGGGCAAATTATGAAGATATACTATCAACTAATGTGAATTTAGATCGATAAAAGATTTTCAGATATAACATAATATTAATCAGTGCATTTATTAGCACTGAACAACTTCAGTGTTACTTAAACGAACAGCTAATAGAACATCAAATGTCTTTGCACCAAATGTTTTATGTATTCTCCCTCCTACACCATTTGAAATTCATTGGGGTTTTTTTGTTTGTTTGTTTTAAATGCAGCTCCACTGTTTTTGCTAGGTTAAAAATAAAACCCCTAAATATTCAATATGGAAATATAGCATGAAAATATCTTCAGGTATTGTGGAATGATATTTTTGCCATTTTCTTTTCTTTTTTTTCTACATAGCAACAATTGCAAATCACAATACATGTGCATGCAACTCATTCATCTTCAGCAATCGCTTTATCCTGGTCAAGGTCACAGTGGATCAGGAGCCTATCCAGGGAAAACCAGGCACGAGGCAGGAACACGCTCCGAATCGGATGCCGGTCCAGGCACACACATTAGACGAGCTAATTTACCTACTAGCATGCTTTTGAGAGATGGGAGGAAACTGGAGAACCCAGAGAAAGCCCACATGGACACTGGGAAAACATGAAAAAGTGGACTATTCCATACAATTCAAATAAATAAATAAAGAGTTTATGAAAACATACAGGCACTAACGCTACGCTTAACCTTTATGTTGTTCCACATGACCTCAGTGGTGCAAATGATGAATTTGCAAGTGTGAACATGGTTTTGAGAAACAAAAGGGGCGGGGCTAATCTTAAAAGTCTGATAAAAACAGGTAGATTACACTGGATAAACATAAACACGAGCCACTGAACGTGTGAGAATAATTTACAATAAAAGTCACATTAGTGTCAAATGATTGCGTTTGTGACTTTGAATTTCAATTCGTTTCGTCAGTAAACTAACTCCATACCTGCACTTCACCTCTTCACTTCTAGCCTCCTGCAGTCTCTCATTAACTCCGAGTAACAAACAAACAAACAAACAAACAAACACACGGAGCTACCAGCACGGCGGAGAAGCTGCACAGCACATATTTATTATTTACAACTTCCTATATAATAAAACACGCAAACTGGCACCTGGATATATCTGAAAGAAACTGCTGAATAATGTCGTGAAGTTGCACGGAGGTGAATGTGAGAAGCGGGCGTTGTAATGCAGGAGGCAGGTTAAACTCACCGTTCGGTCCATATTTCTCCACGTTGGTTTTGACTTGTTCCGGTGTCAGTCCGTTGTTCTCGTTCACATCGAAGTGTTTTAAAACTTCAGACGTGGATTTAGTGTGAGCGTTTTCCATTTCTCTTCTTGTGGAGGGGGATGACTTCCTACGGACAGCCGAAATGCATGTAGTTCTCGGTGGGTGGGTTTGTAAAAAAATATTGTTATTGTTTTGAAATATTTCAATTGAGATTAAAACCGGTTTTCCACCGAGGTCCGTTCGAGACCGCCAAGTGGAGGTGGGTCAGCTATGACTTCCACCTGCCCCTTCTGTGAGCCGTTCGCTTTCAAACCGTCCTCCTCCTCTCTACTCCTCCACTCTACTCCTCCTCCTCCTCCACTCTCCTCCTTTTCTTTCGTCGCTTCGAGCTTCAGCTCTTCACTTAGCAGGAAGGTGTGCTTCGGTACCGGTTCCGCCTCTCTCTCTCTGTCTCTCTGTGTGTGTGTGTGTGTAGAGCGGATGTGTCTGAAACCGCACACTAGTATACTACAGTACTAAGTAGTACAGTACGCCACAATAGTACAGCGCGTGCTGTTAAGTATGTGTAGTATGAATTGTAGCCCGAGTGTCTGAGCGCTCCTATTGGCTGACGCTGATGTTACCTGAATGAGAAGGCATTCATATTTTATTAATATTTCCCTCGAAATAGCGTAGTTTATACAGTGAAATTAATCCGAATACATTTCCTTCGGGGTTTTTTTTTTAATTATTATTATTCTAGAACGTGTTTTTTCGGTTTATGGTTTTGACATCGGAAGCTGTTGATTTGACAGGGAGCTCGCGCGCTATAAAACGCGTTCCAGAAACGCGCGCGAGCTCGTGTATCTTCGACGGGTTGAATCCTAAACACACGCGTTCCTCCCTACACACGTACACTACATGATGCTGTGACATTACCGCGTTGTAGGGCACTGTATATGCAAGAGCTAGGCATTTAGGATTGACCCACGAACCCTAGCGTGTTCTCAAAGTAAGCACTTCTTCCTCAAACACTGCTCTGCAGTTCTAACGAGCCTAAAATCTCTCACATTAGGGTTTATTTATACAGTTTTTAGAATCTAAACGGACAGGTTTGGGTTTTTTTTTATAGCGTCTTTAAAAGAAGACCAACCCTAATTTTATATTTTAAGATGAATATGACATCTCAAGTCTCTAAAAAGCACTTTCCCCTCAGGAAATTCCAGTAGAAACCACACAGTAAAATACTAATACTTCGAGCTGAACTGGAAATTTAATTTAACTAATAGCTGGGAGCCCTGCTTCTTTTATAGGTGCCAACAACATGCACTCTCAGAAAGGGTACTAAACTGTACTGTAGAACACTCACTCAAGGGTACATCTTTTCTACCTTTACTGTGTATCACTTACCTGCAGTTATGTAATTACATCATTAATCAACCACCTCTGGGGCTGAGGGTAGTGATGTGTTGTTCATTTTGAACGAATTTTTAATATGATTCAGGAATAACGAGTTGTCTCAGAGAGCGATTCGTTCATTTTTGAGCGTGCATGCGCTGCAACATCCCCATAGGTTTTGTACAGGAAACAGAAATGATTAGTTCACCTATCGAGTCTTCGGGTTCGAGTCGTTTGTCCGTTCTTCCGGTGACCGCTCTTTAGGCAATGCACCACGCAATACAGGAAACAGAAATGATTACTTCACCTCTCGAGTCTTCGGGCTCGAGTCATTCGTTCATCACGTCACAGCCCCACCGCATTCAGCCTATGGGGCGGTCACGTGATGAACGAACGACTCGAATCCTAAGACACGAGAGGTGATCTAATCATTTCTGTTTACATGGAACAGGTTGTGACAAATGTGACGCGACAAAAGAAAGAACGACTCGGATCGGGAGGTGAGGTGAACTAACCTAGCCTGAAGATCCAGCTAAGCTATTAATGAATCATTTCTGTTTATGTTTTATTCCAAATGTGATCAACGTTTTCATAAGTACTAGATGTGTTGGGGAATTTAACATGTAACATTTTAATTATATTCTGCTGAAATGAACGAAATGACTCGAAAAGATTAGTTCATTTTGCTGAACGAGATTCAAACATCCGATATAGTAAAATGATCCAAACTACCATCACTAGTTGCGGTTAGTTCGAATCCTGCCTCCACCCTGTGTACGCAAAGTTTGCATGTTCTCCCTGTGCTTCAGGGGGTTTGCTCCGGGTATTCTGGTTTCCTCCCCACAGTCCAAAGTCATGCGTTGTAGGCTGATTAGCATTTCCAAATTGTCTGTAGTCTGTGAATGGGTGTCCTTGTGTCCAGCGCTGGATTGGCACCCCATCTAGGGCGTCCCCTGCTTTGTTCCCTGGGATAGGCTCCAGGCTCCCCCACAACCCTGTGTAGGATAAGCGTTATGGAAAATGGATGGATGGATGGATGATATACTACATTTATTTTACCACGTAAAAGATACATACTGCCAGTACAGGGTGTACTCTTGAGGGTACCACCAGAGTACAGTTTAGTTCTTTTATTTTGAGAGTGAGGACCAGTACCATTCAATGTGTTTTATTATATGGAATGCTCATATTTTTGTATATTTTGATAAGTAGCCATACCGTTTGTGTTTTTTTTGTTTGTTTGTTTTTTACTGTTCCTTGTTTGTCACATCAAAATGATATCAAGCCATCTTATAATTCTGGCAACAATGAATGAAATCCTAGAGCGTTAATCTAGGACAAGGAACACGTGTGTACATACATGGCAGTTAACGCCTTGCCTGAAGTAATACATTTTACCATTTTGAAATGAAAGCATTTCTTTTGAATGCACTGTAATTGTAATCATTATTATTATCACTATTATGCCATTTCTATCAGATTACAGTACTGGAGGATCCACTTTGTCTAATAAGCTGGTAGGTACTGTTACATGCTTTTACTGTATAGTACTACAGCTTTTCTGTGTTGCTTGTCTTAATTAGCATTCCAGGTAAATGGCACATAACGACAGAGAATGTTCCAGAGAAAAGTCGGAGAAAGAGGGACATGACATCCATGAAACGTCTTCTGAGGGCAAACAGGAGCATTGTTTGAGCATGGCATGGTGTGACCACACCTACAACACTGCTGTGCTGACTGCTGGATTAATGCTGGATTGTATTATTATGCCACATACAGTCCATGTACAGATTCTTCAATGGAACCAAGAAGACATTTTTGCCATTTTCTCAAATTCAGTCTTTTAAGAACAAGTCATACCAGTCAATGTGAAACTGTAAGTTGTAACCTGATACAGATGAGCACAATGATGTATTCCACTTGCTATTAATGTACCAACAATTCTTGATTGTATCTTTAAGACTAGACTGTCAGGTTCTACCTATACATTGCTGTGATGTCATTAGGTCTTTCAGGACAGGACATGTCTGGTTATGTTTTAAAGAACGGAATGACTTGATCAAACTAAACTGGAGTTCTACTACATCCGCAGTGAAGTAGCCAGGTAGCAGGGCGTTGCATAGCTGGCCACTATAGCGAGGAAAAAGTGGATTGGGAACAGGGTGCTCTAGTTTTCTTCTTCATCACAGTTTGTCCTCTTATCCTCTGCAAAGACTATAAATAGCCAAAATACTTGAACCTCTGGATAATATACAAAAAGCCTAATGAAGAGGTAAGTTCATTCTATATGAGAGAAGAACAATATTGCTGCAGTTGTAGGTCTAATATTATATCTCTTACAAACCAATCCAGCGAAACATCTTAACAGGAACTGTACAGCAGATAACAATCCACTCGAGTTTGCAAAATGAGTTTACAAAACTTCATGTGCATCAGAAATGCATTAGTATTTCTCAGGTTTTGTTCATTTGATCATCTTCATCATGAAATCTGCTGTTTTTACACCAGATATATGCATTGTATCCTTGATTTTCTGTGACATCCCCAAAGTATTCCTATCCTACTTTTTCCCCCCAACTATTGTGCTTGCTCACACTTTACGTACTATATTTATCTCCCAGAAAGGCACGGAAAAGTGAACAGGTTCTCCTACTTCTATTCAGGTCATTTAAAAACTTCCACTACAGTACAGTATGTCACCCTTCCCTGCGTCCGAGTTGTCTTTGCTTGATCCTGCCCTAGCTTTTTCTCAACCAAAAGACAGCCAAAAAATAAATAAATAAGCTAAGGAAGAAAAAAAAAATAGTTGCATAGTCATTTCACTGTATTTTGGATAGCTTTGCTTTACATGCAAATGTACTACCTAGGTGCACAGATAAGCCTTAAGTCAGCCTTCTCCTTTTCACACAGGTTACAGTCAAATCACTTTTAGGGACAACGAAATGAAGATCCCAGATCTGAGTCCCTAGATCAGAGCATACCTTCACCGCAATAGTTCTTTAATGCTAAGAACGTCTCCATCACGCTGTAGCGTCTGTTACTATTACTATCCTGAGCACTTTGTATTTAATCAGCTGATTCTGAGCTATTGACCCATTGAGTCCAGAAGTGTATTTGGGCGATAATGCAAACTGACCAACAACCTCATGCTTCTGAATATTAATCTTAACCTTAAAATATTAGCAGGTCGGTAGCTAATTTCCCATTATTTGTAGATGGATAAAAAATCTGAGAGAAGTGTTTGACTATATGCATGGAGTATAGTAGATGTAGTAAAAAATTAACCGTAGTACACAACGTTTCCAGAGAAACATGACGGTTTGGAAAAAGAGGTCCAAGCAAAAGTGCTTCTCAGGCTGTAGGAGG
This sequence comes from Ictalurus punctatus, assembly GCF_001660625.3. Taxonomy (NCBI): domain Eukaryota; kingdom Metazoa; phylum Chordata; class Actinopteri; order Siluriformes; family Ictaluridae; genus Ictalurus; species Ictalurus punctatus. The sequence continues at coordinate 12,108,747 of NC_030443.2, read as the reverse complement.
TGAAACCAGTTCATATTCCAAATCACACTTGCTACCTATAGAAAAAACAAACACACCCTGAGCTCTTATCATCACTGTGGTTGATACACAGTAAGTAATGGCACTCTGGCATGACCACAGATATTTACCATAGAATCCGATTCCGAGTACAGAAACCAAAAACAATCCTTGAATTCTAATTTTTTATTTTTTTTTTTAAAAAGGAAATTCTCCTTCTCTACATGGTGATTCTGTGTGTGTGTGTTGTTTTACCTCACTGGCACACAATGTCTGCCTGTCTGAGTCCAGACACAGAGTTTCCATTTTGTCTTGAGTGCATCCTGGCTACATTTGCCTTCACCTCAGGTCTCTCTCTCACTTTGCATTATGGAAATCAGGCCAGGTCCTCTGAAAGTATAATAGCGCATTCTCCTATTTGTATATTCTGCCATTTGGACTCTCTGCAAATGGGTTCCTGGGGTCAAACGGAGGTTTCTCTCTTGCTCTTTCTTGTTTTCATATATCATGCAACAAAAGCTTGCCTGTCTCTTTCCACCATTCGTTCTACCAATTATGCGGTCTACTTACAGATGTTTGTCTGGAAAATTACTGTATTTCTGATCATTACTGTGTTTACTGCAAAGAGTCTTTCATTCTGCATGTGGCTCGTAGCCTCTGCATCTGTCCGAATCAACCGTCATCTGTTCTAAAGGTTCCATGTTGTGTTTCTGTCACTGACTTTGACTCAAGGAGATCTGAAGTGAGAGCAGCCGTCAGACCGCAGCAGCTGATCCTGACATATCGGAGAGAGAGAGAGCGAGAGAGAGGGAGAGGGAGGGAGGTAGGGGTCCATGGTTAGTGATTAGAGGAAAATCAAAATAGACTATGTGCTTAGAGGGTGTTAGAACAAAGGCAGTGTTTCTGTCTCTTACACTCGTTCTCCCAAACACACACACACACACACAGACACACACACACACACACACACACACACACATTCTCAACAAACTGCATCCGTGATGCAGCAATTTCACAGGATGGTACCAAGAGATGCCAATGTGCTGTCTGCTAGTCTACCTGACAAGAATAGAAAATGAGGGGAGAGAGAATGAGAATGAAAGAGAGTTGGCATGAGAGAGAGAGGGGGGGGGGGGCAGGGTAATGTGGGATCCAATCATCTCGGAGCGTGAGGCCCAATCAGCTCTCACATAGCCGACTCCTTCATATTGATTGAGCACCACATCATCTTCATTCTAATATCAAGAAATGAAAACAGCAAGCCAAAAAGAGAAATACAGACCAAGCCATATTACTCCAGAAAACGATATGACGATAGATCACATTTATGATAAATAGATCACATTCCAGTGCAATCCTGCCTCTCATTCATCCAGACATTCAAATTCATATACCTGTCTGTCATAATAGTTAACTCCAAATTCAAGTTCGAATATGGTGCAGGATTATCACAAGCACCCACAGAACTGAACTGCAAAACACCTGCGAGCCTGAAACGTGACTGAAATTTTAATTCATAAAGATGAGTCACACGTTTATCATTGCCAGTCTTTGTCTGCTGGTAATTGGCTAATGGAATCAAACAGTCCACAATTATCATGCTCTAAAACATGTTGTCTCTGAAAGCGTGCCAGTCACATTGTCCAACTGAGTTACATATCAGGCAGGTTGCCTAGAGTTATTAACTGCACTAGATCTCTTGAGCAATGAGTCAATATATCATTTTGTTGCCACTGACAAACTTAAATCATACACTGATACTACAGCTCAAGGTATTCCCCATATTCCCTAGGGAGTCCGTGGACTCCCATATTTTCATACATTGGTCATATTATACAGAATTACAATATGTTTATAGTCATTCCGATGAGACCTAGATTTGTGTTAGCACAGAATCTATGACATCTTTGCCAATACCCATCCTTATATCATGTATTTAATGACATAAATTTTCTCTAATTTAAGTGAATGAACTCCAATTTTCTAAAACTCTGTATTGAAAACACTTATACCACGCTGCTGTTGCATTCTTAAATCTGATTGGTCAAATAGTGTTTATTAATTTTCTATAACAGCAGCGAGGACAGTAAATGCAGCTATAAATCAAATCACAGGTATGTGATGGATAATGTACTTGTTTGAATACGTTATTTTTTCTATAGTAACAACTCGTTTACACGGACACAAAAACACTAATAATAAAAACAAATTTTTCAAAATGTGTTGATATTTTAACAAAGATGTATAATCGATGAAATGGTGAAGCTTTCTATTAGATGTTTATTTAACATGAATGGAAGGAGTCTCCAGTATCAGAGCTTTGTCAGTAAATTTTCTGACACAGGAAAGTCTTCAGGACAGGTTTTCAGTTTGTCTGTAGTATGCCAAACTAAGATTTTTTAAATTAACGTTATATACGTGAAGAGAGAGAAAGACAGGCTGCTGAGGGAACAATTGTTTATATTTGCCGTAACATGAATTGTGGTTAGCACGCTTGCCTCGTACCTCCGGGGTTGGGGTTTCGAATCCTGCCTCCGCCCTGTGTGCATGGAGTTTGCATGTTTTCCCCGTGCTTCGGGGGGATTCCTCCGGATATTCTGGATTCCTCTCCCAGTCCAAAGACATGCGTTGTAAGCTGATTGGCATTTCCAAATTGTCTGCAATGTGTGCATATGTGTGCAATTGTGTCCTGCAATGGCTTGGCACCCCGTCCAGGATGTCCCCCACCTCGTGCCCCGAGTCCTCTGGGATAGGTTCCAGGCTACCCTGTGTAAGATAAGCAGTACAGAAAATGGACGGATGGATTGAAACATAACTATAAACAGAAATGAAATACAGTTTGTAATCATTGGCAAATTGGTGTGGTATAAAAGAGACGAGAAAGATGGTATAAGAGAAAGAGAAACATTTTGGGACATGATGTTATTGGAAAAAATAATCAACTTTGGGGTGGTAATGGCATCACTGTTTCTATAAGAGTATACTCTGAAGTGTTTCATTCCCTAGTTTATAGATATCCAGACCTTGCCATAGCATGCAAACTTTCTGAAGTAGCTAAACACCAAAGCGTAAACTAACATTTTTGACAAGTATGAATGTTATTTGGCTTCTCTATCGGTTAAAAAGAACTTGCAGATATTGTCTGCTGAAGATTTGAATTTGAAAACCAAGTATACTTGCTATAAATGTAACAAATTTTAATACAACTTTCACATTACAGCTCCAGGGTCACTGGTCCCATCATGAGCAGATATTTCAAATGTTCTTCCCATGTCTGTGAGGGTTTCCTCCAGGTTCCCCCGTTTCCTCCAACCTCCCCAAAGTATACCTATTGGTCGATTGGTATATGTGTCTGAATCTGTGTGTGTATGATATCCGGCAATGGCCTGCCATCACACCTAGTGTCCTCTAGATAGGCTTTGGATCCACCGTGACCCTTACGAGGATTAAGTTCTTACTGAAGATGAATGAATGAATTACAGTACATTCATTGGCTGAAGCTTGTTCATTAGCAGACAGTTCAACAGGCCTGTGTTATGCCTGGCTTCTGAAAAACGTTTACACTAAATTCACACTATATTCCTAACAGACTGCAGTAAATTGACATCACACAATCTGTCCAATTAGCAGTTAAAGACCTGCAAACATCTGTGAAGGAGGAATCATCTTTGCACAGCAGCATTGCTCTTCAGAGACTGCAATTTCATTAAATGTCTAAAGGAATTACCTAGCAGGCAGCGGAACCTTGAGAAGTTGACACGATATTATAGCGCCGCACTGTGCCACCTTGAAGAGTATCTAATTTTCCAGTTATCTTTGCTCAGCATGAGTGAAAGAAAGACGATCGATTACTGTATGGTACGAACCAAATACTTGCATTGTCATTCTTTCATTCTCAGACTTGGGTAGTCACTGGGTTAAGAAACAGGAATAAAATGTTCTGTGTCCTCATTCCTCCACTGTCATCGCTCTATAATTCAAATAATAGTCTGCAGACTCTGGAACATGGCACATTGGATCATTCAACAACTTTTGGATAATTTTCGTCTCTGTGATTAATGATTTTGTATTTTATGTGGCATTTCAATAATATTTTATTAATGGAGAAACGTCTAAAACCTCACTCGCTGGTTTGTGTGCTGCAGAAAAAAAACGTATTACAATTGGCCATTCTGGTTCTCATTTTACAGCAAGTTCACTTTTATTTCTGTTACTGACTGACTGTGAAACGTAGGAAGTCTGGATCGATGCGGCTCTAATGCAAAGCCTTTGCAGCTGAACTTGTGCATTGATTCGAAATGAAGTCCTACTTTAAGTGCAGCTGAGTCTTTTCTAAATCAAGGCAATACAAATTAACCAAGAAAAACCCCAGATACTGAGGGAACAGAAAATGCACGTATTGAGAGAGTGAAATAGTGTAGCAGAATGAAGGATTTTAAAAAAAAATAATAAAAAAAAAAAAAAAAAATGCAAGGTACTGAAAAACAGTCAAAGGCTGAATGAGATAGAGAACATTAGCCAGAGCAGTGGAAGATAAACAAAGCAATGGTGTCAGGGGAAAAAGGATGCAGGCAATGAAATGGATTCAGAGAGAGAGAGAGAGAGAGAGAGAGAGAAGGAAGGAAAGAGTGAGGGATTGAAGGATAACAGGTGCCATTGATAGGCTTACATTGACAGCAAAGCTTTGTGTTTAAAATTAAAAAAAAAGAGGGCTGGGGTAAATATCGATTTTGAAAGTCAGCCAGTCTTGATTTACAGGCATCGGTAGGTTAAGCTGGCCGAAGATTTTCTCCATCACCAGCAGCAGGAAAACTTTCGTAAACAATAAAAAGAATGCAGGAAGGCCAGAAGACTCAGCACGAGGTCACCTGGAATGTACATCTTTTTTATGCTTTAGCGCATTACCTTTTCTGTAGTTTTTAGTTAATCATAGTAACAACAAAAATATTTCACTTAAGTCGCACTTCTCTTCCAAATTTACTGACTTGCGACTCAACTAGGATTTAAAAGACTTAACGGTTGTAAAGTCAAGCATGATAGATAGATAGATAGATAGATAGATAGATAGATAGATAGATAGATAGATGGATATTATTGTAATTGTTTTAAAAACAATGAAAAACAGTTTAGCAGCTCTTAATGATTGGCAATAGTCACATTATAGCAAAACATAAATACCAAAAAAGATACATAATAAACTTTTATTGTCTTTTGTTTCATACATGGCGACCCATCTAAGACTCAAAAATACTTTTGGATTCAAAACTACACTCGCACTCTGTGGCTTAGGACTCTGGACCTTGGATTCGGAGTCTGGATTCAACTCAGACTATGACTTAGAACTCTTAGAAGTCTCTTTGGCTTGGGACTCTGGACTCGACCTGAGTCTGGCTTGCTACTCTGGACTAGACTAAAACTTATAGTGGTCTCATAGTTCATTAAAATGTCATAAAAAATTAATAAAGGCATAGAAAAGCATTTGCCCTATCATCAGTTTGAATGTGGAACTTGGGATTTGAACCCACAATTTCCTGTTGATGTGACAGTCATGCATGGTTGGGATGGGAGGCTAGGGACAAAATATACTTTCCTGTCAATCAGAGTAACACTAGGCATTCGTCAGCATCTGTGATCTCATGTATGCAGAAGAGGGCAGATAGCGCTTTCCTCCAAGTGTGTTACACTGCCCCGTGATGCAGCATGAGCGGTTAGCTTCACCCTCACCGGTTGGTAGTTATCGTATGATAAGCTAGATCTGGATGGTGGGTGGAAATTGTCAGGCAACCAAATTACTCGAAAACATTTAGGAAAAATTGGAGCTGTGGAGCACTTGTCAGGAACTTTAGATGGGGCGGAGCACAGCATTTCAGAAAAGTCACGCTTGAAACCAAAGTGTCCATGCTGCCCATCCACCTCTAATGTGATTGTCCAGTAGAGACGCATGAATAAATAGAGGACAGAAACCAGTGAGAGCTTCAACAGCATGTCTCACACCCTCTCTTCAAACACACTTATTACAGAAAGTGTTGGTCATAGTGAATCTGTAAGGTTAACTGGATTTCCCAAGCAAGTAGCTTCTAAATACTGAAACAATTGTACTGTTACTGCATGTTTTTGTACTGATGGATGAATGTTGACACGGAAATGGCGCACTATCTATTTAAGCTATTCAATGTGAGGTCGACTATGGAGTCCGTGCCATGACATGCATTGTCTTGCATTTTGAACATTTAGCAGCAGACACCTGGCCCTTTCTGGGGTCTACTCTGATTTTTCATACAGTGTTTATTTAAAATTCAATTCAAAGGCCCTCTTTTTTCAAAGAACCTCTTTTTTTTAACAGCAGACCTGCACAAGTAAGACCCAAATAAGTATCTGAAGCAATCAGAGGTCTTGTTATTCAACAGCAACAGTTGTCTGTGTAAAATCCGGTCTCACTGCAATGAAATACCCTCTACAATCAGATCAGTCCATTTATTAAGCAACCCTTGTAGAGGTGTGCATGTGCTTCAAACTTAAAGCTTGCACAAAACTATGGGGGAAAATAGCTCCTCATAACATTTAGAGATAAGGATTACTTTTTTGTGTAGAGATGCCAAAAGCCTTTGGCCTCACATTTTTACATTTGCATTCACAGCATTTAGCAGAAGCACTTATCCAGAGTGACTAAAAGACGTGCTCAGTAGTCTTCATGAGAAACATATCAGAAGAGAAATCACACGTCATAGGATTTTCTTTGGAATCAGGGCCCGTTTAAGTGCTTGGTGAAGAGGTACATCTTCAGTATTCATTTGAAAACAGACAGTCAGTGCATTTACATGAACAACAATAATCCACTCAACCCGATGAAGACCATACTTAGATTAAGAAACTACCATGTAAACAGCAATTTTAAATTACCTTAATCTAATTAAGGTCGTACTTGAAGTAAGCAATAATCGAATTAAGACAGGTGGAGTACTCCTGTTTTAGTCGCATTATGGACGTGTATTACAGACATGTAAACATCTTAATCACATTATGAACTTCGTGTGAGCGTTTTCACCGCATTTACGACAGGACACGCACACACGGCAGTTTTACTTTTTACGGCGAACAAGAGAGTTCGGCTGTGTCCCAAACTGCATACTTGCCTACTATAGGCCTGTAGTGGGGAAAAATACATGTATCTCAGCTAGTATATAGACGTACGCGGTTTGAGACGCAGCCCACGGCTTCAAGCAGTTGTCTATTAGCACATATCGCATGACAAATAATTAACTGCACTTAAAGCGTTCGTAAAAAAAAAAATTACGAAGACGAACTGTATGTTGATACGTGAAATTCTGGAGGGACGTCGGACGGCGTGGTTAATCTAATTATGTTCAATAACATGTAAAACCGGAACATGAAGGAGTATTCTAAAAGCGACTCATGTAAACACCTTAATCACATTATTATCTTACTCAGAGTAAGGTCAATAATTAGATTACTGCTGTCCATGTAAACGTAGTCAGTGACTCATGGGGAGTTCATTCCACCACAAGGGTGCATGACAGAGAAGAGTTTTGATGCATGTCTACCATGTATCTTGAGGGATGTTGGGTCGAGACGAGCATGGCTAGATTCTTGAAGGGAGTGTCGTGCAGAGCAGGGTGTGATAAGTAATTTAGGTAGGTTGGGATCTGTTATTGGCTTTGTATATAAGCAGCAGTGTTTTAAATCTGATGCGAGTAGCTACAGGAAGCCAGTGGAGGTAGTGTAGCAATGGGGCGATGCTGGAAAACGAGTCTTGCAGCTGCATTCTGCATTCAACTGAAAGGGTCGAATGGCACACAGCAGGAAGAATTACCGGGAGTGAGTTGCTGTAGTCCAAACCTTTTTGACTCATTCTGGATGTGAAATCCCTTTAAGAGCCGATAAATATGTCATGACAATATTTTATTGCAAAATCACAGTACTGTGGCGAAAAATGATATAAAACAAGAAGGGGAAAACTTCAATTATATATTTTCAAAAAAATTTTAATGTCATGCAAAATCAGCCAAAGAATGGCTTCGACGTTAGAATAGTTTAAGAAGTTGGCTGATTGGAGACACTGTTCTCTTTCAGGACCGCATAGCTTTTAATATGGAATCAGCCTTTAGGGACTTGGATTAAGTTATAGCTTAACAGCCACGTTAATTAGGTTTCCCATTCAAGTTTAGATTGTGGAGGACACTTTGCTGACAAATCATATAAGCATTCTGGTTTAATCGAGCTTCGAGGCGTTCTTTTGAATGAATGTTTCCCATTAAGCAAAATAATTCTGCAGCAAAAACAGCAACAACCTCATTTCAGTGGAAACGCCACTATTTTATGTAAACGGACAACAATAAAACTGCTGTTCCTGCTGTTCTCCTGAGGCTTTATGAGTTTCACTCGGCTCTTAGAAGCAATTCTTAAAAAGTATATTGAGCCGTTATCTTATAAAGTGTCCTCCACAAATATTGGCACCCTTGGTAAATATGAGCAAAAAAGGCTGTGAAAAATTGTCTTTATCATTTAACCTTTTGATCTTTTATTAAAAAATTTGCAAAAATGGATATTTTATGAATCAAATGGATTCACAAAAATGGATATTATGGATATCAAACAACTGCAAACACAACACAGGTTTATCAAAAAAAAAAAACTTTGTTAAATATAGGTGTCCGTGTCCAACAATTATTGCCATATGTATATTCCCATTGATATTTTAAATTTTTTAGTACACCTGGGTAACTAGGAACAGGAAATTGTTCAACCATCACTTCCTGTTTCACCGGGCTATAAATATGAGGTAACACATAAGCCAAATTCCCTTAGTGGGTTGTCCACTAATCGTAAGGTTGGCGGTTCGATTCCCGGCCCAGTTGACTCCACATGAGGAAGTGTCCTTGGGCAAGACACTGAACTGACAGTGAAGTGAAGTTGCTCCCGATGGCAAGTTAGTGCCTTGCGTGGCAGCTCTGCTACCATGTGTGTGTGAATGGGTGAATGAGACAAGGTGTAAAGCGCTATATAAATGTGCCATTTACAATTTACCATTTAGTGATTCATAACAATGGGTAAGACCAAGGAATATAGCTGTGATGTGCAGCAAAAGATTGTTGAGCTTCAGAAAATGGGAAGTGGCTATAAGGAAATAACACAAGCATTAAAAATGCCCATTTCCACCATCAGGGCAATAATTAAGAAGTTCCAGTGAACTGGAAATGTTATGAATCAACCTGGAATTGGATGTGTGTGTGTATTGTGTCAACGCACAGTGAAGAGGATAACGCACCAAGTGGCGAAAAAATCTCCAAGGATCAAAGCTGGAGAATTGCAGAAGTTAGTTGCGTCTTGGGGTCAGAAAGTCTCCAAAACTACAATCCGAAATCACCTACATCACCACAAGTTGTTTGGAAGGATTTCAAGAAAAAAGCCTCTACTCTCATCCAAAAACAAACTCAAGCATCTTCAGTTTGCCAGACACTACTGGACCTTCAATTGGGATCGGGTTCTATGGTCAGATGAAACCAAAATAGAGCTTTTTGGCAATAAATGCCAGAGGTGGTTTTGGTGCACACAGAGAGGTAGCCGTATAGAAAAGTACCTCATGCCCACGGTTAAATATGGTGGTGGCTCTTTAATGTTTTGGGGCTGTTATTCTGCCAGAGGACCTGGATATTTTGTTAGGATACATGGCTTCATGGACTCTATCAAATATCAACAGATATTAAATGAAAACCTGACTGCCTCTGCCAGAAAGATTAAAATGGGCCGTGGTTGGAACTTCCAGCAGGACAGTGATCCGAAACATACATCAAAATCAACACAAAAATGGTTTACTAACCTCAAAATCAAGGTCCTGCCATGGCCATGCCAGTCCCCTGACTTCAAACCCATAGAAAACCTGTGTGGTGAACTGAAGAGGAGAGGCCACCAGCGTGGACCTCAATTTTAAGGCTCTGGAGAGATTCTGTATGGAGGAATGGTCTCAGATCCCTTGCCATGTATTCTCCAATCTCATCAGGCATTATAGGAGAAGACTCAGAGCTGTTATCTGAGCAAAGAGAGGTAGCACAAAGTAAAGACTAGGTTAAACAATAAACAAAGTTTTTCACAGCCTTCTTTGCTCATATTTACCAAGGGTGCCAATATTAGTGGAGGGCACTGTAAATGAATTAATTAATTAATTAATTTTGATACAAATATACAGCCAATAACACCATAGCGACATTACAGATATAGCCTAAATATTTGTTTTTACATCAATAGCATGTAAATGAGCAAGGGAGGTCTTCATGCGTATTACTGTTTACTCTACATGCATGGATGTGGAAATATGACCCCTGAGCTGAATATTACAATGTGTCACTTATCTTCCTGAAGACTTTGAATAAATTAGCCTAGGTTAAACTAGTTAAAAGCCAACCAATGACGTGTCAAAACAAGTCTAATCAATTCAGACAATCAATCTGTGATCTATTTGACAGAGTTTTAAGTTATTGCTTGGAAAGAGAATCAGTTATTTGTAATCCCCTTAAATCCTCCCAACCAAGCCTGCAGTGCACGGCAGAATCACATTACAGAGACTGGGATGTACCACAGACTAGCAGGGTCAGTAATTAACCTCATTGTCCTTCTGATTACTTGCACTACCAGGACACTCCCAGTACTCTATTGACTGTCTGTCCTTTATTATCCCTGTCCATAATCAAGTGCACTACGAAGGGATCATGCTTGGCAAAGAAGTACCCCACAATGAATGCTAATGCAGAGACCTCTCAAGACCAATGCAGAAAAATATCCATGTGCCACTCCACATTAGCTATGGCTAATAATAAACATGTTTCATAAATATTAATATTAATACATTTTAAACATGTGTTGTTCATAAGGAGATGTTTATGTAATGTTTATAGGAGGAGTCTTGGTGTCAGTGCTTTGTAATATTTGATACATTTTCCATCAGTGTCTTCAGGACAGGGGAAACATTTCTGGATGGAGGTTTGGACCATGTAGCTAGTGATTAACAAATCATTCCTCCGTGTTGGGCAGAAAAAAGTTTGTAAACATTATCCCAAAATGTCAACATATACAGTCAAGTATATACAGTCAGCTCTAGCATGATTGGCACCCATCGGGAAAATGAGTAAAAATGAACATATGAGTAGCCATTTCGGGCCATATGAGGACACTGTATAGTTTTATTTTAAAACTATATATTGTATATATGTTTATTTGTTTGTTTGTAATTTTTTTCATCACTCTTCAGTGACACATCACTGGATACAGTAAAAGAGCGTCTTACTGTAATGTAACAAGGACGGAGGCACTTGTAGACACTTGATCTTGGACCATTGCTTCAACCAGAACATTCATTATATTTATATTTATATATTTGCACATATGGACTTCAATGGACTTCCTCTACAATTCAGACCAAATGTTCAATTCAAACCAAATGAGACTAAGATTGACATCGCAAATATTTGACCTTGTGTCCCCTCAATCATTTCTTTGTTTCAGATTTGTGCTGGTTATTTTTTCAGAATCCATTTATGGACAAATCTTAACCCTCTGGCAGAGGCAACCAGGTTTTGGACTAAACCATTCTGGTATATAGTGAAATTAATGATGCCATGAGTTTCCAAAAGAGTCCTAGAACACTAGCGACAAATGATCCCAAAGCATCAATGATTCACTATAATAATTAACAGTGGGTATTGAGGGCATCTCCTTTTATGCAGCTCTCTTTTTTTGCAGGTGGTTTTTATGGTCAGAAATTCGATTTCGGTCTCGTCCCTTCCACAATGATTGTAAGTATATTTCCAGTGACCATTGCAGAAGTTCAAACGATGGATTTTATGGGGCGCATTTTGTCGATCAGTTGACTTTTGGTCAAAAGTTGAGTAACGAAATCCTTATTTGGGGTTATATCTATACAAAATGCAGTAAAACCAAAACTGATAGTGTTAAATTCTATCTAATGTTGATCATTTTCAACTTTCTTAATGAACCCTTGCAGAATCAATTCATCTCGGCTGATATTTGCAACAAAGCTTTGCATCTCCTCAGCTCAGTGCTTCGTAATAAGGGCCAGATGGCTTCTCTCATTCGAAGAATCTTTCGGCCTCTCCCATCCCTCTCTGTCGGCATAGTAACTGCAGAAAGCAACAGCTCATTAATGACTTGGGAAAACCGACTACACTCATGAGGACAGTGCCAGTGTACAGCAGAGGCCTATAGCACTGGAGGAAGCATATTAGCCCTGATATCTCTGCGCTGGCTTTTCTGACAGAGATTAAGTCTAGTACTGGACTAAATTACCATGCCAGTAAACTGTCCGATTTTATTTGGGTCTATAAACACAGGAGCATAGTTTGTCACAATGTAGGTTTCCTAAAGAAGCATCTGAGATGCTTTACCCATGTTCCAACAAACCTTATGCTGGATATTTGTCTCCACTGCACAGACTGTGGTTTCTAAATGATCCTGTTGTTCTTTCAATTCAACAGTCACTTACAAAAAAATACAACCATTTACTGAGTCATAATACTAACTTTAAAAGACTTAGTATCTTTAAAAAATGACAAAAAATAATGATAGCATTTCTCTAAATTATGACCTGATATCTTAAAATAATCTGAAAGTGCCTCAAATTCATGACTTATCAAAATAATATCAAAATAATATGAACATTTCTTGGAAAAGTTTCTCAAAACAATAACAAGTCAATAAAGTAATGTGAACGTTTGTTGAAAGTATGACTCAGTACGTATCACCAAATAATTACAATTCGTGACCTCAGTATTATAAGACTCTATCTGGTGTTTTGGTTGAAAAGGAGTTCATTACATAAACTTCATCACTGGGGACACTTTATTCTCCTGTCTTGAATTTTTCAAAATATTTCAGTGTAAGATTTGAAAAAACAATCAAACAGTGTGCGATTGTGCCCTGGGATGGGTTTGCACCCCATCCAGAATGTCCCTCACCTTGTGCCCCAAGTTTCCTGGTATACGGTCTAGGTTCCCTGTAACCCTGGGTAGGATAAGCGGTATGGAAAATGGATGGATGGATGGTTTTAATACCCAAATGTCTTTCTCTGCTATTTTTCTTTATTAAGAGATTAAGAGATAAACAGCAAGATAAGACCGTATAAACCCAGTATAAACCCAGTATTTGATCTTACAGAATAATAAGGCTCTATCTGTATTCAGCTAGTCTTTTTACTGTCTCAAAATATCAATTATGTAAATTTGAACTAACCTAAACGTGTAGGTCTTACTGGGCGATTATGGTCAATTTCAGCACTTTAGAGTTTTTCTAGCTGGAATATCAAAAAGATTTGAAATCCCATATCTCAAAATGGCTGGCTTTTACCCAGAGAGAACCATAAGTTCACGAATTATTACTCAGTAACTCAAAATAATGAGAAATTTGTTCACTGCTTTTTCCTGTCTTAGTTTATTGCTGGAGTGCTGGTCCACATTTTTGATGTGTACCGCCACTTAAACTAAGAATATCATGAGGGACTTCCATACGTGCACATTTTAACAACAGGATGAACAGTCAGTCAGTCAATCAGTCAGTCAGTGAAAATGCCTTTTCTGACACACTTTTACATGGTCTTTGGGGAGACAAGACTGATCTGACTTCAGATGTTCAGATGCTCCATACACTTTAGTCCATAAATTGGTTTAGGTTTGCCACAACAACAGTTCTGGTGAGACCTTCACAATACATATTCTTAGGAAACAAACTGTTCAACAGCAAATGAAGCACAGTATGAATTAACACTGAAATATAGAGGAGCATGTTCAAAATATATCATTCTTTTTTTTCAATATGGCAGTATGTCTCCTCAAAAAAAAAAAAAAAAGAAAAAGTTTTTGACTCTCAAAGAAATCCCTCCAGGAGACATGTTCTGTTCAAGCGAGACTGGCTAACCACTTGAGAGACTGGCTCTCCCTCTTCACCACTGAAACTAATCCCTTTACTGCAATGTCGGAGAGCTTCCCAAAGCTCCCTCACTCTGTCTGCACGCTACAGCTATGCTTTTTCAAACAGTGACTGAACATTTCCACTACAGCAATGCTAGCCTCCTAGTAAATGAAACACATCAGGAGGTCCTGTGTACCATGTTTCTACCCCATTAAACTCAGTCTATACAAAAAAGGGGGGAAAGGGCCTGAATACGGTTCTGAGTGAGCAAATGGTGTAGGATGAAAGCGTCTCTTACATGTTTATATAGCATTCAAATACTTCCTAATCAGATTTGTGCTTTAAAGCAATGATTCTGTCATCCATGGTTGGAAAATCGACCATCACTGGTCAAACGCGTACTGGAAAATTTGCATCATCTGTGCATTCTCTGAAATGCTGTGCTGCATCTGTTTGTCTAATGGTGACAGTTATTCTGAGTTTATTAAAGCTTAAATTATAAATAAAGGCATTTGTTTTTGTAAGGGGGCTTTGGTTTCCCTTGTCATGTGCCCTTTGAGCAGCATTTGATCTTTTTCTAAATTTAGGAGCTGGGAATGAATGGGGAATAAATGGGGAAGAGGAAGAAAACAGAGGTTTCTAGGAAGCTCAAGGGATAGATGTGAATTCCTTCAGGCACAAACAGAGAGAGAGAGAAAGAAAGAAAGAGAGAGAGAGAGAGCACTCTGGGAATTGTCACTCTCTGGACTGTTTGACTTTTAACATGGATTCTGACTGAGACCTCATTCATCATTCAATGCTCCAACATGTTTTCTAATAACGCTATTATTTCATCTGACCATACTGTCTCCACCCTGTCCCTTAACCATGTCTCTCCACCATACACCAGATCTGGATAACCTTTTTTTTTTCTCTTCACTTTTCATAAACTTTCATAAGCATAAAAAGGTCAAATTGTGAGGAGGCTGTAGAGTCACATTCGGTAAGCCAGAAGACCCAAGCCTTTCTTCATTTATCAGAGTTCTGGCAGGGACTGTGTGTATGCTGCAGAGGGGAAATGTGAAATAAACAGCACTCTGCACACCTCTCCTCTCTGTCAAACAGGAAGCAGAGCACACATCGCTAACTGCACTATAATGGCGGACATTCGTTTCATAACAAGTTCTGTTTGTCGCCAGCAGCACTTTCATCTCACTGCTTGTCGGAGAGAAACTAACAAATACTCAAGGAATGCACATACAACTAGGGTGAAGACGTATTGCAAAACAAACCAGTGTTTTCAGACTGAGATGACCAACAGACGTAAGGCAGACTCAGGACAAGAACATATAGAGATTGATGTTATGTATATATGTTTATATTTACACCACAGCTGGTAGTGTGTTAATCCATCACCATATCATGTAGGCTCTCCCGTGCTCACTTGCTCTCATGCTCAAGTTCAAGGTCTCTGCCTCTAAATGACACTAAATTGAATATTTTTTAAAAAATTCTTCTGGGACCACTGTTATGTGTTTTTGTGCGTACCACGAGGACAAGACATTTGTGTTGACTGGTGCAGGAGAGCAAGCTGCATTTTAAATTACTTTATAATTATCGTTACCATTTTGTTGGAGGCCTATTTAATCTTTTTTTTTTTTTTTTTTTTTTTTTTACACAGTATATATTAATCATTTTAGAATCACATACTGATTGGCTTATTTACAATTTTTACTGGTGGAGTGGGGAGACTTGTTTTTGCATATTTTTGAGTAATAACTCTTAGCAGGGTACTGCGATGTTAAAATGTAGCATTCCTAGATGATTCTAAAGAAAAGACAATCCTATACATACTATATAACTCTAATTTAAAAAACACTATCTATCTATCTATCTATCTTTCTATCCTTATATATATATATATATATATATATATATATGTATATATATATATATATATATATGTGTGTATATATATATATATATATGTGTGTGTATATATATATATATATATATATGTGTGTATATATATATATATATATATATATATATATATATATATAGAAAGAGAGAGAGAGAGAGAGAGAGAGAGAGATGTGTGTGTTTAGGCCATGCCTACTTCGGGTTTAAATCTGAATACAGATACAAATATTAATATTTGGAGCACTAAACAGATACAGATAGTGCCATTGAGTTACACAGAGACATTTTTATTACATTTAATTGAGGAATTATTATTCTGTTTTGGTGACAAGTATTATATTAAAATTCTTAAATATGGGTGTGTTCTCAGATTTTAAACCTACACACCTAATTTCACATCCAAACCAGGAGCTTCACTAAAAATCTCTCTCAAAACATTTGTCCCATCAGCATTCTTCTTTAGTGAACACTCGTTTTCAAGCTACTTCCTAACTAAAAAGGTCTTTTAAGACTTTTAGAAAGTGAAACAAATTTCTTTAAGGCTGTGTCTCTTCAGGACTGACACCCCTGCTATACATGTACACAAATGCACACAAATGATGTACTCAAGTGCACAAATGCACACAAATGAGCTTCAGGGCAAAAAGAATGCAATATTCCCGAGCTTGTTGTATGGCTTAGGAGCTGTGTAATCATTCCCAGGCTTCGTGAGCTCCTCCCTGAGGGAGCCGGAGGAGGATGTCTCCCTCTGGGAACAGGATTTCTGATGGAAAATTAAACAAAGTGTATTATGTTAAGATGGTCAACATGGACAGCTTGCATAGCATAGCCTATGAAGTCATGCTGCAGATAGAAACTATATGTCACTTTGTTTACTATGTGGCATGTCATATGAGCAACGAATCACAGGTAAATAACAGGTGATATTTCCATGACAGTGAAACAGCATTCTCTTGAAGAAAATTAAAGATGAAATTCATTAAAGCAACAAGCTCCATCTTCCAAGCTCTTTTTCTCAAGCCATCTACAGTTCTAAGGAGAAGATAGCATTATGTAAACACTACACTGTCTACACTTCAGCAGCTAGATGCCTGTTTACCATGCTGCCAAAAGAGACAACTCAGCACACGCTGATATGCTGGTGAGGACAGAATGATATTTCTGGGCTTCCAGACAGGAAGCTTTAGAGGAAACTGTCATGAGCTTGATTACTGCAGCTCTGTTTACACTCTGATCTCAAGGCATCAGTTTTAAATGGCGCTGAAGTGGCCAGGAAGTGCTCAGAGGCGTTGTTATAAATGGTGTGCCGGATTTTGCCTTTCGGCTTCCCATCTTCTCTTTCTTCTCAATCATGGTTCCACCCTGCTGCTCTCAGTCTCACACAGCAAATTTCTTAACACTGCGATTCCCGCACGGTCGCAGCTCCCATCTAATGAACATTTACTTGTGTATTATAATGATTATTGCCATCAGAGAAAGATTTTTTTCCCCCTGGGTTTCAGGGTATGAGTGAACAAAAGCCATTAGAACATTCAGTGTGGCTGAACGTTAAATAAATAACCCAATAAAATCAAATTCTTCAGTTTTCTACAGAAGTCCAAATAAAATTATACTGGAATGATTAAAGGCTAGGGCCCTGATTTTTCCTCTGAATAGGTTATTAATGAGAATGAATAACTGGCTATTGGAGAAGGTCAAGAACAATCATACGATTGGCAAACAACTAATTCAATGTGCCACATATTTCATCTATTGTTTCCTCAAGCAATGAAATCATGCGAATGGAAACTGTCCTCAGAGTATGAAGAATGAACACATCACTAGGAATAAATAACTGAATTTGGAAACAAACTTTATATATATATATATATATATATATATATATATATATATATATATATATATATATATATATATATATATAATTAGGAATGTTAGCTCTTGCATTAGCAAACATGGCTAATTGTAGTATTCACACACAGCGGTTAGCATGCCATTAGCTCACTTTGGCGGAGTTTAGTATTCACACACAGCGGTTAGCATGCCATTAGCTCGCTTCGGCAGAGTTTAGTATTCACACACAGCGGTTAGCATGCCATTAGCTCGCTTCGGCGGAGTTTAGTATTCACACACAGCGGTTAGCATGACGTTAGCTCGTTTCGGCTAAGTTTAGTATTTACACACAGCAGTTACTAGCAAATAGGAAATCTTTAAAAGATTACGGTAAAGAATTCAGGTTAAATGTTTAGGTTTAAAGTGCCAAAAGCAGGGAGATGTGTCGTTTTAGTGAAAATAGTATTAACCGCCGCACATACTGTACAACATTACTTATGGTACTTAGTGGCATCGGCGGTATTTTAAAGCTTTAGTATCGTGATACTACCGTAGTACTGGTATACTGTGCAACCCTAGTGTGAATAAATGTATGTGCACATGATGCCCAGCACTGGATTGACATCCTATCCAGGTTTCTTCCCACCTCAGGATTCACCACAGCCCTGACTACTGATGAATGAATGAATGAATGAATAATTTCAGTTATTTTGTGACCTTGGGACATTTTATTCCAACAAATTCTCAGCAGTATGGGAATTCAAAACAGGCCATTTCACATCATCTTTATAAACTGGCATCTACTCTTTATTTCACTGAAGTGACCTTTTAAATTGGGTTTAAGCTGCATGCAAAAGAGTTGATGTATGAATAGAAAGACATGTCTAGCTTTTATTGTACAGGACTTGCTGCCCTCTTTGGCTTGTCTGGTTCAGCTGTGATGGGATTATAAATCAGGCTCTCTTTGATTAGCACTGGTTGTTTCGAAATACAATAAAGACACAAATATGTCACTAATAACATTAAATCTGTTACTAATAATGTTCTCTGTTAGCTTGGGGAGTACACATGAATCAAAATGCAACAAATGTTATCACACTTCTGGTTTATTATGCTTCGCGTTTTGACCCAGAAATAGATGTATGATTCACCATGCATCAACTGAAAGCCTCTGCAGAAAAGGTTTTGATAGTAGTGAGTCTTAGCAAGTCTTTGAGAGATGTTTGAAAGATTCATCAAGTGAATGGGGGAAATCCTAGCTATTTAAACACAGTCTGTAATTCATACCTGAGGCATCATGAGATGGCATGATCTAGGTATGCGAATTGGTATTATACAGTAAGTATATCATATATCAGGGGTGGCACCACTACTCCAAAAGTGGTGGGGCAAGATTTATGTCTGAGAGAAAAGGTACATCTGTGATTTGTCTATAAAAACATACAGACTAATTATCTATTTAGCTTTTAGCGCTATATGGAGCCAGGGTCTGATTATAATACAACAGGGCACGATAGACCTTTCAATGAATGTCAGAGTAGTTTGTTTCGATCTCACATGCTTCATTTTGCATTTTACTACTCAGGCAGCAAAAAAAAAAAAAAAAATCTTTTTTTACTTAGATAGCAAATTTAGATAGCATTAATTCTAAAATATATTTTAAAAATCCAAGACATGTTCATGGTCTGCAAATAAGCCACACTGTCGTAACTGTCTGTTTTGCTAAACATTTTCCCAGCAAGCCTTACTTACTTTATTTGAAGAATGTCATTTGAGGAATGTTCCTATAATCGATTCAGAATACAGAATATGTGCATATTTCACTTAAAATACTGTAAAGTTAGCATTTCAATAACAGAATGTTTACTGCCACTGCCACACAGTGAATAGTTTTGCAAGCTTCTAAATATTGGTGAGATAATGAGAGTCTAGAATTTATTCATTCATACACAAGAGCCGCCTTCTTTTACAGGAAGTGGCATTGCGTGGCATCGGACATTGCAACCAACCCACCACGGGCCCACGTGCAACAACTTGGAAAGAGTATAGATGATCGTAACTTGCAAGCCAGACTTCTGAGGCTGAGACTAAAACAATGAACCTAACAAACTGTGTTTCAATCCAGTGACTATGTCTTGCTTGGAAAATTATTATTGCATTCAGGTGTTTGAAAGTCTGACAGGAGATTTTAGCCAATCTTTGATATCTTTGTACACTTTCTGGCCACGAGATTCAGAATCTTTGATGATGCATTCCGATTGGCTCTACACACGTCTATGCACGGGTTTCCAAATACCGTGACACAATCAAACACCATGACATAATGAAAACGGCTCACAGCGTACCATCTTTAAAAGTTCTTAGAGTTTTGTTTGAAGCACTTAGTGGTGAGTAAACAAGAAGCCCTTGCTTGTTTGCCAATGGGCTCAGGAAAAGCTCAGTGACTGACTGTTTGCGGTGTCAGTGAGTAGGCGGTTCTGGGCTGTGATTAATGATGAAACATGCTCACAAACAAAAGACACTAAGCAAGATTCTGAAAGTTGTAGCCACATACGTTTTTCAATATACATCAGATGATCTGTTGGCGGATCCATTGGCTCTGAACATGTTTCCTGCAAAAGCATCACGTAATCCAGTGATAGATTGTATTTAAATGAATCAGATCTCACATGACAAGCCGAATGCTGAGTTCAGGCCAGTTATGAGCGAAACAAGAAATATAATGATTCGGCAGAACCATCCAGTGGAAGCTTGGGAAAAGATGAAATGAGCCCAGAAACATACGTTAGAGACCCCAGGTGATATTAAAGAATTTCTGCTGCATTCAGAGAAGCAGCTGATTCCTACCTCCTACGATACAATGGTGCTGGTGTGGGTTGAAAGAAATTCTTGCAGGTAAGTTTGGAATTTAGTTACTCATGAATGATCACCCACAGACATGCACACACATGCTCGCATGAACATGTACGTCAGTGCTGAGAAGGATTAATTGGCGTTGTGTTTGTTTGTTGGAGTCAACATCAACGTCTGTGTCATTCTTACGCTTCATTTGAACAGTAGCACAGACCTCATGCAGTCCTAAAGCATCCAGGTGGATGCTATACACTAGTGGTGGTTGAGGAGACCCCCCCATACTATGTAAAGCGCATTGATTGTCTATAAACGCGCTATATAAATGTAAGTGTAACTAAAGCAACCCTGGGTTCAACAATTACATCATCTCTTCCTCCCTCCCTCCCCCTCTCTCGCCAGTGTTGCATATCTGTATGTTCTTGCTGTTGCTTGTGATGATGAGGCAGTGGGTGGGCTTCCCCTTTCTCCTGTGTCTCCTATCACACTACAATTATCGATTCAGCACCAGGAAGTCATTTCCTAACACACACACATCGCCGCACACACACATGTCTGTCTTTCTCTCCTTGTGAGGACCAACCGAATGTTCCCACAAAGTCAAAACTGTCAGATATTCCTATTCTTAAGCTCCTTCAGTCCCCATCAAGATAGAAAAACATTCCCCCACACACACACAAAATTTTACACTCTTGTACCCACCACCTGCGATATGCAAAGCATTCACACCCGCAATGAACCTCCTTTCTTATGCACACAAATACATGCAAACTCAATTAGGCCCTCAAACACAGTATATGCTTCAAAAAGTGCAGTTAGAGATCCTTCAGTTCGAGGTATCTTCTGCTGAAATAATGAGGGCTGCAGCTGGGAATAAAAGGCTATTAGGGCTGTGCATTTGCGTCCACAGTCATAATCATTTCTCATTACCCACTGTGTCCAAATGACACTTAGTCAAGCTGCTGATGGGCTGACAGCTTGTCACGACGTCAACTCTGGCTCAGACGCCTCCACACGCGCTCGGTAAAACAAACACTCATCCCGGCACGCATGCACGCACAGACAGACGTGCACTAAGAGGCTTGTTGCAATGTTACGTCGTGCACACGGATGCTAAAAAAACCTATCATGCTAAGCTCAGATGTCCAAAGCTGCTATTTTACCCAGTCTACCTACTGTGTAAAATAGCAGCTTTTTAAAAAAATGTCATGCTGTCCAAAATTCAAAATAGTTCATCTTGAAGCTGAAAAAAAGAAATGCTTAACTTGTTAAAAACGTGCCTCTCTTCCTCCTCACCTCTATACTGGCTGTGCTTTGCAACATGGCCTCAGGAGAACATAGCGCCTGTTTGAGCCTTTAAATAAAACACTGGCCTGATTCTGTTCAGAACAAAAGAGACAAAAAGAAAGAAAGAAAGAGAGAGAGAGAGAGAGAGAGAGAGAGAGAGAGAGAGAGAGAGAGAGAGAGAGAGAGAGAGAGAGAGAGAGAGAGAGAGAGAAGTTAGTCATCCTGAGTGGCTACATGAGATATAAGTTGGCAAAAACAATGACATGTTTCCAGAAGTTGATCTGCATTATTTTAGAAAAGATCAAGCCCAGAATCTAGCCTGCACAAGCATGAGTATTAAAATCGAAGGTGGAAGGAAGAGGTTGCAAAATAAGGCATGACGACATACTGATTTGCAAAGCAAACAAACTAAGGTCAAGGCACCCATGCAAATATGGCAACCTGATATGAAAGAGAAGCCATCAGCAGAACGAACTTTCAGAGGATCAGGAAGTAGGCGAAAACCAACAGATGAATGCTGGGAGATGTAGTTAGCCTTGCATATCATACCTTAATTCTTATCCAAGTCAAACGGTTAAAGCGCACTTATTATGGTTTTGAAACGTGCCTAATTTGTTTTAAAGGTCTCATGCAATGGACTTGCACGCATCCAAGGTAAAAAAAACAAACAAACACTTTAATGTGCTTATAATGTGCGCATACTCTGCTCTGCTCTGATTGGTCAGATGTGCCAGTCTGTTGTGATTGGTCTACTGCTGTCAGCGAGCAGCGATGAAGACCAGAGGTGGGGCTTTTTGTTACAAACCTACAGTATCTCACAAAAGTGAGTACACCCCTGACATTTTTGTAAATATCTGATTATATCTTTTCATGTGACAGCACTGAAGAAATGACACTTTGCTACAATGTAAAGTGGTGAGTGTACAGCTTGTATAACAGTGTAAATTTGCTGTCCCCTCAAAATAACTCAACACACAACCATTAATGTCTAAACCGCTGGCAACAAAAGTGAGTACACCCCTAAGTGAAAATGTCCAAATTGGGCCACTGTTACAAGCTGTACACTCACTACTTTACATTGTAGTAAAGTGTCATTTCTTCAGTGCTGTCACATGAAAAGATATAATCAAATATTTACAAAAATGTGAGGGGTGTACTCACTTTTGTGAGATACTGTATGTAGGTTAGTTCATGAAGTAAGTCTGGAATTACTAACGACTCGTTTCAGCTGTTCAGAATCGGTTCCTTCTACTGGGAGTCAATGACTACGTTTACATGGACGGCAGTAATCTAATTATTGACCTTATTCTGAATAAGACAATATTGTGATTAAGGTGTTTACATGAGTTACTTTTAGAATACCCCTTTCATGTTCCTGTTTTACATGTCATAGATTGATTAACGGCACACGTCATTATGTCACCGCGCCGCGCTGTCCGACGTCCCTTCAGAATTTCACGCATCAACATACATTTTTGGGTATTTTTATTAAAAAATTTTTTATGAAAGCTTCAAGTGCCGTTAATTATTTTTCATGCTGTAAGTGCAAATAGACGATTGCTTGAAGCCGTGGGGTGTGTCCGAAACCATGTACTTACCTACTATATAGTAGCCGAGATACATGTATTTCACCTACTCTATATAGTAGGTAAGTACGCGGTTTGGGACGCAGCCGTGCTCTCTTGTTTACCGCCAAACGGTTGAGCGCTGCTGTGTGTGCGTGTCCTGTCGCAAAATGCGGTGAAAACTCCCACACGACGTTAATAGTGTGATTAAGGTGTTTACATGTCTATAATACATGTCCATAATGCGACTAAAATAAGAATACTCCACACGTCTTAATTCCATTTGTGTTTACTTCTAGTATGACTTTAATCAGATTAAGGTAATAAAAAATTGCTGTTTACATGCTAGTTTCTTAATCAGAGTATTGTCTTAATCAGGTTAATATCGGATTATTGTTGCCCATGTAAACACACTGAATAAGTCAGTTTGTCGTGTGCTTTGATTTTTGAAACTTTGCAGACATTTTTACATTCACAAACAGCTCTATAACACACTACATGAAAGGTAACATTTGAAAAAGCATAATAGGTTCACTTTAACACGTCCGTGAGAATGACTTCATATAAAGCTACACTCAGTCAGTATTGGTCAATCAGAAGCCGTTTTCTTCTTTCCAAATCAGCGGTCATTGGCTGTATTCCGAGGTGGCGACTCAAGACGAAAAGTTATGTCTATGTTTATGAAGGGAAAGTTATGTGTATTCAGAGTTGGGTTACGCACCTGATGATTATGCAAACAAAGATAATGAAAGACAAAAAGGACTATACAGGTACACCATTGTTCCCCAAGGTACAATGAATATAAATGTAGCCTCAATGCCAGGGTTGCCATGTTTGTCTGATGAAAGCAGTCAAAAGCTTTTGAAAACCACTTTAGCATGGTACACTTTCTGTACCGCTTATCCGACTCATGCCAACCTATCAAATGGCACAACTGCACACACACACACCCATATACCCATTTCCACACTACTGACAATTTAGAGAAACCAATTCAGAGTTGGGTTACGCACCTGCTGACTATGCAAACGACCTTTGTGTTGTTCCCACCTCCAAAATTGCTCCATTTTTAAACGCAAAGGACAATATAAAAATGACAAAAAAGACGATGATATACAAGTGAGAAGATGCTATGCACTGAACTAAACATTTAATAAGAGTCTAGCATTTTACCAATATATCGCTGAATAAATAGTCCTAGTTTTAATTATCACATTCAGTTTATTTAGATTTGTTTCAAATTTAACAAAATGGCTAACACTCTCCTTATTCGATAGCCTGTTAAAAAATATCATTTGATCCAGCGCATCTAATTATTTTGCATTCTATATTATTTTATTCTTTGCATTTTTCTATCTAGCCCAAGGTTAGAACTGTGTGTACCTAAGACACGCCTCTGTTTGTTTCCAGCAAACTCTGCCCTGTGTGCGCAAATCCTGCACAACTGTCCGAGAAGCACTAAAGTCCATAGATATATCTGAGATATGAATACCAGTGTGCACAATTTTGATATTATTTTTTATATGAACTCCTCACTACACATGCATAACTCAACTCGGGATACATCCATTTTATGCGTTTGGTGTTGCATTAAACCGAAAAAGCCAGGCTAAATCTTCTTGCTTAGGTTTGTGGCTCATCATTTCAATTTAGACTAACACCAGAAGAGTGATGTCTTGGTCATCAGCTAGTATAATACGTTGTAGCCAATCTGAAGCTTCTGAAGCCGAGCATGTCGTATCTGTGGTGTTTCATTTGAACAGTGACGAGGGGGTGAAAGGCTAGTATCACAGAACCACATACGCTAGACATGTAAACAAATCCCCAGAGTAGAAGGTCTACACACTACCGTCCAGTACATTAGACAAGGAATACTCAGAAAGTTGTTTAAATCATTTAAATACGAGGTCTAAGAAAATACTTTTTAGGATACATTCTGCTGTATCTGGGTTGTTGCTACTGTTGTGTGTGTGTATTTGTGTGTGTGAGTTCATACAGGTAGTTCTGACAGGTCCTTGACTATAGCTGAATCAGCTGTTTATGATCGAAAGCAATTAAGGAAGAGCAGAAAGGCGATTTTCTTCGCCTTCTTTTTTTTCTTTGGCTTCTCTTCACCTTCCCCAGACATATCTACAGATTCCTCTCCACCTCAGCACATCACCTCACGTGTGCTTCTGTTCCAGCAGAATTAAACATTTACAAAGTTGCCCTTCGCTGCACTTCTTCAGTGTTGGCAACAAAGAACAGAGAAATTGGCTGTACATGAAATATGTAGTGACGTCTTTCATCTTTTCATATGCTCTCGGGTGAAGTCGGTCGTATCACGTTTTCCTCTGATGGACCGAGTGTCAGGTTTCCCCGCTCTTTTTGGTGAATGAAAGCTGCTGTGTACCGGAACGGGCCTAAAGCATGCCAATATCCATTTAGACCAATTCACTGTGCTCCATTTACTGAACTAGATCAATATAACACCAGCTACTGTAGGTGGTTTAATTGGGTGAATTAAGCCATTAGTCAGGCCAGTTAAGTAGTTCCCTAAGCTGCTTTATGCTGTAGATAAGTGAAAAGAGAGGTCTTGGTCATGCTCTGTGTATCTGAACATTCTTTTTACTCCAGTCCTTTTTTCACCTTGAGACAAAATGTACTATACACGTACATCATTGTTCCTCAAGGTACAAGGAATATAAATGTAGCCTCAATGCCAGGGTTGCCAGGTTTGTCTGACAAAAGCAGTCAAAAAGCTTTTGAAAACCACTTTAGCACGGTACAATTTCAGTAACGCTTGTCCAGCACAGGGTCATGGAGCCTATCCCAGGGGACTCGGGGCACCCTGGACGGGGTACCAAGCCATCAAAGGGTACAACTGCACACACATTCATACACCAATTTACACATTACTGACACTTTAGAGATGCCAATTTAGCCTACAATGCATGTCTTTGGACTGGAGGAGGAAACCAGAGTACCTTAAGAGAGCCCAGAAGCACGGGGAGAACATGCAAGCTCTGTGCACACAGGGCAGAGGCAGGATTTGAACCCTAATCGTGGAGGTGTGAGGGAAATGTGCTAACCACTACGCCACCAAGCCCCCTTCAAAAACATGTAGTAGTAATGATAATAATAATAATAATAATAATACTACGTTATTATTATTATTATTATTATTATTATTATTATTATTATTATTATTGTCATAGCAGCATGTCTCAAAGTGTTTCATTTCTCTTATACGACAGCAATTTGCCAATAATTTTATTAATTTTTTAAAGAATAGCAAGTCATACTTTTTTATCCATTTAGATTTACATTACTAATGTACATGTACATTATTGGTACTACTGTTTTGGAACAGCTACAAAACAATTCGTTCCTGTTTTCACTTATGTTACAGCAGTAATAAACTGTCAATCCCTCAATAGCCTCTCTCTCATGAAGTTACAAAAACCCACAGATTTTGTTGTCAAAAATCCACAAAGCCCTCCATAAACTCGTAAAGTTACTTCTTTAGCTCTGACTGTTATAAAGGACTAACACTGGAGACTCCTTCCAGAACTACTGAACATCTCCTCATAAAAAACTTCACCATATCAATAATTACACTTTAAAAAAAAAAAAAAATCTGTTTAATCTGTGGCGTGTCCACCATACGGCGTAGCTCTTACTATAGAAACGATAAATATAAACCTGTGATTTGAATTACGGTTGGAAATCCTGTCAGAGCCGCTGTTCTAGAATGTTAAGTAAAATAAATCCTTTAAATCCAATAAAGGGCCACTATAGTGATAACTGTTAAAAAGTAGCCATAAAATGAATCTCTCTACTGTGAAATGGTTATTGCTTACAGAATGTGTGTGTGTGTGTGTGTGTGTGGCTGTCTCCACTCACAACTTTATGGTGAAGGTCATGACCACCACGCAGAACCAATCATTGCAGATGGAATCATGACTGGAATCGAATATACCTTAAAACCATGCACGCTGCGTCCATATTATTCTCACCCTCTTTTCTGTTTAACCCGCATTGTGGCCATCTCTGTCGATCTTCATTACACAGCCTGCCTCCTCCTTTTTCTGATCACCCCTCTCTCTAAAGGTTTATAACACTCCTCTTTTTCCCCTCACGCTTTGTCTTTTTGCAGCATCTTTTGTTATACATTTTATCCCAGTTTCATTTTGATGTGTCGCAGTGCCGTAGGAGCTTAAATGACCTTTGAAGGGGTTTATTGCTACTACGGATGGATGCTGCCACACACACACACACACACACACACACACACACACACACACACACTGCCAGTCTCCTCTTTAACAGGCACTGCAATGTACTTGGGTAGTGGTGCATTAAGGCTGCATCAGCATTTGCTGCAGTTTTGTACTTTTGGAATGTTGAAGCATTATTCCATTTAGAAATGTAAATGGGGC
>NC_030443.2:12068457-12075957 GCF_001660625.3 Ictalurus punctatus | reverse complement strand
TGTACGGTGCAGAAGTGTACATGTCAAGTAGGCAGCCATTGGGCTTTCTGTCTGGGCATTTCTATCAACGGAAAACGTGGTCTCGCCCGTCATGATGAGGAGAGGCACTGAAATGACAACATATAAATCCAGCATGTGTATGGATGTGCCACGGACTATTAGGCACTGTTTGTTTGCATTCGTCATAGCTTCTGTCAGATTATACTGTTTTGGAGTTTGTATACTTAGGGGAAGGAAAGAAAGTCTATAAAAGTTTGTTCCAAGTGTGTATGTAGAGCTGGTTAGTTTGTGTGGGAAGCGGGGGATGTGCAAAGTGATGCCAAATTTTCTGAGGTAACTTTCACCTTTGTTGTGTGTGTGAAACAAAATTAAGAAAAGAAAACGAAGAGTTGGTGCTGTGAAAGTGCACCTGCTGAAGAGAGATGCTCCAATAACCTCTTTTTAACTCTCTCGAAGGACAAATGATATAACCGCAGAGTTTCATTTTCATCTCACTCATGGGAGGGGTGCAGCATAACGATCAAGACCTTCACTTTACTTGTGACAAACAGAAAGACGGAGAGAGAGACAGAGAGACAGAGAGAGAGAGAGAGAGAGAGAGAGAGAGAGAAGTAACAGTATTGAAAATAGCATTTTAAATTTCTACAGTATATTTGCACAACCTGAAAACCAGAAAAAGCCTGAAATGAAATCTCACTTGCCTCTTGAAACAAAATTGAGGTTTATCATTAAAGGAGCCATTTGTAATTTTTTCAGAGCCCGCCCCATACTGCCTATGAGGTAAATTGTAATAAAATATTGGAAAATTCCCTCCATACCTACCAAAAAATAAATTGTGTATCTCTGCAGGTCACTTTCCATCCATCCATTTTCTGTACCGCTTATCCTACACAGGGCCGTAGGTGAGCCTGGAGCCTATCCCAAGAACTCGGGGCACAGGGCAGGGGTCACCCTGGATGGTGCGCCAACCGCATGGCACAACCCACACACGTACTATGGACAATTTGGAAATGGCAATCAGCCTACATTGCATGTCTTTGGACTTGAGGAGGAAACTGGAGTACCCAGAAAAAAACATAGAAGCATGGGGAGAACATGCAACTAATATCAGATAGCAAAGAAACCACTTTTTAACGCCCTCTTAAAATATACAGTATCATATAGTACATATACAGTCTCACAAAAGTGAGTACACCCCTGACATTTTTGTAAATATTTGATTATATCTTTTCATGTGACAGCACTGAAGAAATGACACTTTGCTACAATGTAAAGTAGTGAGTGTACAGCTTGTGTAACAGTGTAAATTTGCTGTCCCCTCAAAATAACTCAACACACAACCATTAATCAGATTTTCACACAATTCCTTAAAGTGGTCAAAGTGAACCCAATTAAAGAAATGAGACAAACATATTATACTTGGCCATTTCTTTATTGAGGAAAATGATCCAATATTATATATCTGTGAGTGGCAAAAGTGTGTGAACCTCTAGGATTAGTAGTTAATATGAAGGTGAAATTAAAGTCAACTGTTTTAAGTGGGAGAACAGAGATCTATCAAAATCTGATCTTCACAACTGTGGAAGTGTATCATGGAATGAACAAAGGAGATTTCTCAGGACCTCAGAAAAAGAGTTGTTGATGCTCAGGCTGGAAAAGGTTACAAAACGATCTCTAAATAGTTTGGACGCCACCAATCCACAGTTAGACGGATTCAGATATAAAAGGAGGAAATTTAAGACCATTGTTATCCTCCCCAGGAGTGGTCCACCAACAAAGATCACTCCAAGAGCAAGACGTGGAATAGTCCTCTAAAAAGGACTGCAACTCCGCACTTTGCTAAAGATCATGTGGACAAGTCAGAAGGCTATTGGAAAAATGTTTTTGTGCATAGATGAGTGCAAAATAGATCTTTTCGGTTATGTTTGGAGAAAGGAAAACACTGCAGCCCAGGATAAGAACCTTATCTCATCTGTGAAACATGATGGTAGGTAGGATCATGGTTTGGGCCTGTTTTGCTGCATCTGGGTCAGGACGGCTGCTACAGTGTCATTGATGGAACAATGAATTCTGAATTATACCAGAAAATGCTAAAGGAAAATGTCAGTGAACTGAATCTCAAGAGAAAGTGGGCCATGTAGCCAGACAATGAACCTAAGCACACAAGCCATTCTACCAACCAATGGTTAAAGAAGATAATAAGTTAAAGTTTGTAGAATGGTCAAGTCAAAGTTATGAAATGTAGTATTAAATCATTTCCCTCAATAAATAAACGACCACGTGTAATATTTGTCTCTCATTTCTTTAATTGGGTTCTCTTTATCAACTTTCAGGATGCTAATGTTTTAAGTCATATTTATGCAGAAATGTAGAAAATTGTCAAAGGTTCACAAACTTTTAAGCACCACTGTAATTTGAAGAAATTAGCCAGATCTAATTTCATGGCAGTATTCCAAATCACAGTTTAAAAAAAAAAGGTATCATATGATTACTCCTACTGGCACCCTGTCCAGGGTGTACCCCGCCTTGGGCCCGATGCTCCCTGGGATAGGCTCCAGGTTCCCTGTGACCCTGAAAAGGATAAAGCGGTATAGAGGATGGATGGATGGATGGATGGATGGATGGATGATTACTCCTTAAGTCTAGAAGCATATGAAACGTTGCACTGCTACTTTAATTGACTCCAAAGTGATAAAGTAACATCTTTCTCTGTTTGTATATTGACCACAGCCACTCTAAATCCTCTCTCTTTTGAAGAGAAGGCTTCAGTGTAGCATCTTTCAATGCTAATCAATGCTATGGATGTTCCTCATTTAGATCTTTCAATGTTAAGACAGTATATCCAAGTAGTATTAACTGACCAAGCATGTTCCTCATGATGAGTGATGAAATGTCTTCAATATTATACTATAATCTCATGTACCTTGACTCGACTCTACTGGACAATTCCACGCTCTAGAAAACAAAGAAGCTAAATAGACCTTTGTAGAAAGTTTATAAGTTTTCTCAGTGTACGTTGCCACCTGGGTAATCTTACCATATACTGTAGGCCACAAAAACCTCAATGTAGCCCATGTGTTGATAGTGGCATCCCTTTACCTCATTCATTAGTGGAAAGGGACAAAGGTTCTATAAAATAAATAAATAATAATAAAAAAAAGACTAAAGACCCCAAAGCTCTACAAGGCGCACCAACAAAGAAGAAGAAGAAGAAAAAAAACAAACAGAGTAAATACACAATGTTTAAATTATATATAGAGGTTAATGGCTGGACCATGAAGCCTTTAGGATTGGCTAGTGCATAAAGTTCACCCAAACTATACGTATGCGCCGATGGTCATGGAGGGTACACAGTATAAATAGCAACATGGGCTACAGGCAGTAATTGTACATCTAGGCACCTACAGGGAAGATGTATCTGATTAAATTGATAAGTGTAGGTACAAGGTAGTTTGGTGGTGTTTCAGAACCCATATTGCATGCTTGAACAACTCTTTAAAAAAAAGGAGGACGAATCCTGTTCAAAGCTGAATCATTCTAAAACATTTGCATTCCTCCTCCATTCCCGGTTGGTGCTGCGAGCAAGCTTTACACCGTCAAGAGTGTCATAGGTTATTTAGAATTCATTCAACCCACCACCGTAGATTCCCTTCTGGTGACATTCAACGTCTTCAACCCACTGTATTCTCAAATTCTCAGAGTGGCCAATACAGATAGATGGAAAGAGAGAGAGGAGGATGAAGTGATCGAGGGGGGGGAGAGAGAGAGAGAGAGAAAGAGAGAGAGAGAGAGAGAGAGAAAGAGAGAGAGAGAGAGAGAGAGAGAGAGAGGGAGGCAGGGCTGACTCAGAGATGTGGGGGCTGTTTGAGTGCAGTACTGCACTGAATCACCACCATCTTATCCAATATATTCCCCCACAAATTTTATCACTCCAAACATTATCATCATCAGCCGCCTGGGCTAGAATGTGTCCCCCGTTCCCCCTCTATGCATGGATGGAGAGATAGTGGGAGGGAGAAACGAGTGATAGACTAGTAGTGAGAGAGAAAGAGAGAGAGAAAAACAGACGTGGAAAGAAAGAATGAGATCAGCTGAAGTAATGATGCACACATTCATTCAGGTGATGAAGAATGCGTTTAATTCAGCAAGAGTGTGGGCGTGCGAACCTCCAGGATATGAGAGAGAGCGAGAGAGAGCGCGAGAGAGAGAGAGAGAGAGAGAGAGAGCAAAAAAAGAAAGACAAGTGACATGTAATACTATAGGACTCAGACAACAATAGTAAAAAGCAACAGATGGTTTACATTCTAGGAGGGTACAAATGGTCACATAGATCATTATTTGCAGTGGATATGAGATGTTGTTTTAAAGGGTGGAACACGATGTTTGCTTAACTTGAACACACACATCAGTGAGACATAAAGGAAAAACTGAGAAAGGAGGAGAAAAAAAAAAAAAAAACAACAACAAAAAATAACTCCGTATAGTACCAGTGATCTCTGACACAAAATAACAGGGATGCGTCAATACTGACACTGGTGTCAGATATCGGTCTGGCTCATTTACTCATCCTCGTACAATGCCATTCTAAGCAACATGACACAGAATGACAGTGATCAGGATGCATCATTTCCTGATTAACGATCGAAGCACAGCGGCCTGGAAACCGTCACTACAGCATCCTCCTACAACACAAGAACCTTCTCAGCGTGTATAAGCAGTACCTTTAACAGAGTGCAACAGCGGCCGACGTGAGCACACAGAGCAGAATCGGTGAGCACGGTCATTAAAAATTGGTGCAAGGTACCTTGAAATGTGTACGTACACACACACACACACACACACACACACACACACACACACACACACACACACACAGGTATTTGAGAATGTGGAACGGAAAAAAAGATATGCAGAGAACCTGGGATACGTGAGAGAGAGCGCAATGAAATTCTGCAGGCACTGAATACCGAAGCTACGTCCACGTTAATCTGGATGAATTTGAAAACGCACCGAGGCTACATCCACGTTAATCCGGATCATTTTGAAAACGGGTCATTGCTCTATATTTTGGCCTTCTGTCCACACTGAGACAGCGTTTTTGTCCAGCAAAAACTGAGCTTTTTGAAAAACACTCTCCCAAGTGAATAAATTTGAAAACGCCCTTTTCACGTTGTAGTGTGGACTGAGAAAATTTAAACAAAACAACCCCGAAACTTTGACGTATTTTTAGTCATGTGACCTATTCAGCTCAACACAACCAACATGGTGGACGATGTTGTACTGCAGTAAACAAATGACGCAGAACAGAGTTTCTTATGTTTTTGAACATGCGCAGTATAGAGACATGGGCGTTTCCAGAAGTTTCAGTGTGCACTAGCAATTTTTGGAAAACACTCGAAGACGGCAGCGTAGATGAATGGCATTTTAAAATGAAAATGCAGTTTTCAGATGTATCCGGATTAACGTGGACGTAGCCTGAGACATGCACGCTTCAGGTCTCCCCTCAAAGGTAGACTTTTGCTAATGCTCTGCGTACTCTGGTTTAAAGACACCTGCTCTCTATTAAAGACTCTGCTACATAAACAGAGCTAAATAAAATGCTCTGACTGATATTAAGAAGGTAATTCATTGTAGTATCTGTATCGAAGGATACCAAAAAAAAACACAACAAAAAAAACCCCATAGTACACAATCTGAAATTTTATATTATATAAGTATTGACGCATCCCTACAAAATACCTACCATTAATTAATTTTAATTAAAGAAAAGGAAAAACAGAAAGCCATGGAGCATCAATGGCATTTTAATTAAAAACTCAATTTTTGTCCCAAGTGCCATGACATATAAAATCAAGAGTTAAATCTTTAACCCAGAACAATATATTAAATCATTTGGATTTATTACGGGGAGTGAGTTGATATGAAATATTTTTTTTTCCTATATGTGCAATTACCATTATAATACAGAACTATTTACATTCATGTCGATTTTAATTAACATGAAACATCAACCAAGTAATGGATGAACCAATACAAAACAAAGGATGACATTCATGAAAAAAAAAAAAAGAAGAGATACCTCAAATTAAAGGCATAGAAGTCTCATTTTAAAAAATATAAGGGTTAAGTTCACATACAATGACATGACAAATCAAGATTGCTTCATTTCGAACATAGGCACATAAATTTATCCAGATCTGAGGCTTGGAGAGACCAGAAGTCTACTTGGCAGCCATCTTGAAAGTGGAGTTCAGGCACCGAAAGCGGCTAATGCTCTGTATGTACTTTTGTAAACAAAATTACTGAAGACTAAAGGGTCTGTGTATAACCTCAACGCCAGTCCTATTAATCCCTTTAACCAATCTTCAGTCAGCAATGCAAAAATACCTCAAAATCTATTATCTTTTCACTCACATATCCTGTTAGAAACCCGCACTACCTTCTGGAACGTTCCTCATTCTTTAAAGATGACTACATTTTTTTTCTCTCTTTTAGGCGAGAAGTATCTTTGGCGTCAACAACTTTCGATTTTTTTTATTTTATTATTATTAGTTTACACCCACTAAAATAAATTAAAAATCAAGAATGTTTTTAATCACGCATCTGATTGTTGATTTTCTATGCAATGACCAAAAAAAAAAAAAAAAAAAACAACCCTGAAAACAAACGTGTAAACCTTCCCACCACCACGTCACTCTAACTTAAAAAAAAAAAAAAAAAAAACATTCCCTTAACCTTGTTCATTTAGTTGTTCAAACCAGGAAGAAAAACTAAGCAAAAGATGATTTTAGTCTCGGGTCCAGAGCGGTCCCGTATTCTAAACCCGTCAGTGTACTGACCGATTCAAGGCTGCAGGCGCCTATGGCACATCAAACCAACATCCTAGGTGCGGGTTCATGTATAAGAATGAGCGTTTTCAAGTGATGGATATATAATAGTATACATGTGATGTGAACATCCAAATAATAATAGTAATAATAATAATAAAAAAAAAAAAAACCACACACAAAAAACCAACCAAACTGTGTTTTGTTACAGTCGTTTTTGTAAAGCTGAGAAGAAAATTTTCAGGCGATTCTCTGCGGCGTGACTCTGCGGCTAGCGCTGCTTGGGCTGAAGTCTCGGGCCGCTCTGACGGATGAGGCTGCGTGGCCTGCTTGTATTTTTAGGGCCAAAGCGGTGAGAGATGACCTGCTTTCAGTATGATCGATTGTCTCGCCCAAGGTGCGCTTGAAAAAGAGGGGCATAAATAAAAGGAGGGAAGAGCGACTTTGCTTGAGGAAAACGATGGCAAATTTGGCACGCGGCACCGCTGCCCTGTTTTCAGCGCTGGAGCGGCTTCAAGTAGGGGGGGGGGGGGGGGAGGGAGGAAGAAGGATGCTCTTGAGTTCTTGGGAAGTCCTTTGGCTTGTCCGAAGCGCTTTCAAATCAGTGTTGCTAATTCTGATGTCCTCGACTAAAATGACATTAAAGATAACGGAGAACTCTTCTCGGAGTGTT
>NC_030443.2:12055957-12063457 GCF_001660625.3 Ictalurus punctatus | reverse complement strand
GTTTACACCCCCCACCTTCTTGTTGCCTTCTTGAGCATCAGTGAATGTTTGCAGCTTTTGTAATAGCTGTGTACGAGTCCCCCAGTTGTCCTCGGTGTGAAAAGATGGATCTCGGCATCATATAGTCGCTGTTCGAAAGGGGTCGAATATGCGGAAGATGCTGGAAAAGCAAAGAATGTTGAAGACCTGGAGGATTTTTCTGAAGAACAGTGCGCAGTTTAACTGCTCAGGACAAACAAGGGACTCATGAGCAACAATCATATCCTCCAGGTAACGACACACGGTATTAAGAATCAAACGTGTGTAAACTTTTCTGAACTGCTTCATTTGTGTAAATTCAGTTATTATTGTGTCTTGTGGACTATATGTAAACATCTGTTATGTGAAATATCTTATCCAGGGTAGTAATTTTATCACTTTTTATGATGCCTATTTTATTTTTCAGAATTATTAACATTTTGCAGATTCTGCAAGGTGTATATAAACTCATTACCTCAACTGATTTTCACTTTGCTTAACAATTTCAACTTCTGATCATGGTGCCAGTGGGACATGGCCCTCGCTTTTTATGCCTACTTAAAGAGAGCGATGCAGCAGCACTTTAGTCCTTTAATCTGTCCAGCTCTCTCACTTCCTCATCTGTACACTCTGCTCAGACAGATCAGGTTCCAAAGCTTCACCTTTCACGGCGTAGATCGCGAACTAGCCGAGCCGTAACTCGGTGCAACCGGGTCAGATAGCTGCACTGCATTCCGAGTTAAACGTTTGCTGTCTCCACTACTTCTACGTTGAATTTCTCATTAATTTAACATTAAACGTTGCTGGAAAATGATTAGACAAACAAGAAGCTCTTGTTTTTTTTGTTTTTTTGTGTTGTTTTTTTCTACAAGCCAACAGTGCAACCTGACCATGATTCCCTACTTAACTCAGCTGTTACGTTGTTCTTGAATGAAAACAGACATTCCTTTCAGGTAATGTCATGACAAGCAAATCGGCCCTTTTGAACGTTTGCTACCGGTTGTAAATAATCCAGGGCAAATCTCTCTGCTACTAAAGACCGCGCCTCCTCCTTTCCTTCGCTCGCGTTCCAGCCCCACCCCTCGACAACATGACAAAATATTGATAGAGAAGAAAACAAACACGAGCGTTACATTATTTATTAAATTAAAATGTCCTGGCGCACTTTTCAACAGCTGGAACTGCACACGCACACACATTATAAAGTGATTACAAACTGGTTAAACATCGATAAAAACAGACTCGGTTGCATCATTTATCGTCAGGCCTTTATTCACAAAGAAGAACCGCTTCATTTGATGTGCATAATGCTACATCTTTTTTTTTTTAACATTACCAGCACTGACGACGATTTTAATTTGGCTTAGTGCAGACTTTTTTTTTTTTTTTTTTTTTATATAAACAGCACAGGATGTACAGTGTGGTATTCATGTTATAACACTTCCTGTGTAGGAGGTTTACACACTTCATAATGCAGACTCGAGGGGAGGAAGGTCGTCTTACCTGAGTTGTGCGCGTTATGAGTTGCTCGTTGGTTGTGAGAGCGAGCAGATACTCCTGAAGTATGCCCTGCTCCTGAAGTAAAAAAAAAAAAAAAAAAAACAACAACAAAAAAAACAGAGCAGCCATGTGTCAGCTAATACTCCACAAAACTGTAATCTCCAATAACGTCAGATATGTAATCATACAGTGTACAAACTGTTTAGACTTCAGCACAGAATCCTGGAAAACATAAATGTGCAGATCACCAGGATAACATCTACTTAAATCATCTAATGCAATAAACAACATGATCAATGATGGCACCAAAGTCATCCCTTATCTTGTGCCGGGGCTGGCATTTCATCCATTTGTACACCGACAAATTGATTTTCCAACATTCACTGGCTATGAAGTGGAGGACTTGCAGACAGACCAGCTAGCTCAGAGATAGATAAGAAACTTGCAGTGTTTATAAAGAGAGACTAAAAGCTGGATTGGGGCAGAAAAATGTCCTGCAGGAGACATCGTCCTGATTCAAGCCAGACTCCGTTTCGCCTCTGTTTAAACCGCTCCGGTCTTAATGCCATCTACGGTAAGAAAGTGCACCGTTCCCTGAACCTTTCCCCGTGATGAACTTTTGTGGAACGTTGCTAAGTGATTGTGTTTTTTGGCAGTACTTGAGCTTCGTTCTATCTAGACAGTTAACGGTAAAACTCAGGAGCCTGAGTGAGCTGTACTTGCTTTAGATGCTGTATGGGAACACGGCATCACTGATCGTGATGCATCTTTAAGGACAAATACAGTGACAACCTGCAGTGTACAGGCATACATGGAGTAGAAATGCTGAACCAGTTCACTAATGAACCTGATTGAAAACAGCACGGTTCGGAAGCCAGTGACCCAATGAACCATGTTCTGCTGGTCACGGCGCTTTTATAATAATAAAATGGCTGCCAAACATAAAAACACCAGATGCTTCCAATACCTTCCCATGTTAACGTACCACGGTTAAGGCTCTGGGTTACTGATCAGAAGGTCGGGGGTTCAAGCCCCAACACCACCAAGCTGCCACTGTTGGGCCCTTGAGCAAGGCCCTTAACCCTCCCTGCTCCAGGCACCCCGTATCATGGGGTAGCCAGTTTCTTCACATGTACAGTATATGTGGCAATAAAGGCTTCTTCTTCTTCTCTTTTAGCCCAGATATGCGCACGTAGCATTTTTTTACTGATTTCAATTTCTGCTGCATGCCACAAGCAAAACGTCTGGCTAGAAACAATACAAATATTTGAAAAAAAGGCCCATAATCTAAACAGCACAAGCTACATCTCAGCCTTTGCCTCAGGTAAAATCCAAACTACTGCTAGACTGAACGACTCCTCATAATCGTACCATCAAAATCTCCCACAATGGTGTGTCCTTTATTGAGCGACCTTTAAAAATCGAAAAACGGGTGTGATATGTAAAGATAAAAACATGACGGGACGTGCTGGTGATCACCGGCCAGGTGGTATGATGAAGTAAAACGTGAAGTGGAGAAAGTTACAACCCTGTAGCTGATTATTTTCAGAGAGTTTTATTCCTCTTGTACCACACCGATCTACAGACGCCTGCGATTTTTTTATTTATTACTGAACGACTCAATACCGTTTATACTGTTAATAGCTACAAGGGATGGGCGATATGGGCTTAAAACTACATCACGATATTTTCTGGTATTTATTGCGATAACTATATCAGTGATGAAATAAATATAGTACCACGCACCACTGTTTTTGGCTACAAGTGATAGCTGTGACCCTGAGAGCCTCAGAAACACAAACATTGATCTAAAAATAAAACTGATTTTCTGTAACTAAACCAGTTCCAGATTGTAGCAATAGCTTCTCGTTTAGTGGTAAACTCCTCCTCAGCTTCACGTCCGCCTTCCGCCGTACTTCTTTTCGCTCTGCACGTGAGCTGCGAATGGGTCGTAGACCATTGCTCACAGAAATACGTCATTAACTAGGATTTATCATTATTATCCTGGGAAGACTCGTTCTTATTGTGGGGAGAATTTCTACCGGTATATCACAAACGATAAGATATCGCCCATCCCTAATAGCTGTTGGAGAACAGAGGCGTTCAAATTGTGGGACACGACCCAAGAAGTTTCTCAAAAGAAAAAAACAAGAAAGAAAGGGGGCGGGAAAATAAATAAATAAATAAATAAAAGGGGGCTCATGGGGATTTGTTATTACTGAGAACCCGGAAAGCGTAATGTCCTCTATCCTGAAGATTTTTCTGCGCTGGTACTGGAGACTCCTTCCGTAAATGTTAAATAACCGTCTCCATACAGAAAACTTCATTATTCATTTTTTCCGTATCCACCATACAAGCCTGTCTGATTCTGAAAGTTAAACAGCACTGCAATGAACTCACTAATTTTGTACTCACTAATCACTGTATTCCTTTATTAAATAAACAGTCAACTATTTTGAAACATGTCAGGTCTGTTATTTCGTAACCGTAGTACTGACACTTCACATTTATGGTTTAGAGAGTGTAATATTTTTACATTCATACTATAATTTAATATAAATTAAATAAATAATGGTACCTTTTTAAAAAAGTGAGTCACCAAAGACGATCTCAGGTTGTGTGGACTGCTAATAACTCTCAACATTATTTGAATTCCTGTGACGTCGTCAGGTTTCGTGCTCATATCTTGACAACTGAGTGTCACTTTTTTTTTTTTTTTTTTTTTTTTAAATCTCTCCAGCAATGGTTATGTAACAGACTTCTGATACGAATACATGTGGCAAGCAAAACGTCACAGTGACTTCACCTCATATTGACTAATAGTTCTGCTTAAAAAAAAAAAAAAAAAGAAAGACAGGAAACCCCTTTAAAAACTTTACTTGAATTAGCATTTTACCTGTGACTAGCAATATTAGCATGCGAAGAGTTTTCTCAGCTCTGATTTATCTCTAAAGGACATTTTCTTTTTTGTATTTCAGCCACCATAATACATTCTCCAAAGCGTAATCCGAGCCAAGCGTACAGTTCTTATCCCAATATAGCTCGTCACAGCTAAAATGCTAAGTCACTGCTAAGTTCTGAAGAGGTTCTTCAAGGGGATTTTCTGTCTTATTTATTTATTTATTTATTTTAAATGATCTTAAATTACACACAGTAAAAGTATGTGTGCACCGAGTGTGCATTCCAGGGCAGTGTGACTGCGTGTGTGTTAGATGTCTATTGTATATACACTGATCAGCCATAACATTAAAACCAGTGACAGGTGACGTGAATAGCATTTATGATCTCATTACACTGGCACCTGTCGAGGGGTGGGATATATTTTTTAGGCAGCAGGTGAACAGTCAGTTCTCGATGTTGAGGTGTTGGAAGCAGGAAAAATGGGCAAGCGTAAGGATCTGAGCGACTTTGACAAGTGCCAAATTGTGAAGGCTAGACGACTGGGTCAGTGCATCTCCGAAACAGCAGGTCTTGTGGGGTGTTCCTGGTATGCAGTAGATAGTACCTACCAAAAAAGTGTCCATCACAGTTAGTACCTACCACTACACACCACCGAAAGCGCCTACAATGGGCAAATGGAAGAAGGTGGTCTGATGAATCACGCTCTCTTTTCCATCATGTGGACGGCCGTGCGTGTCGCTTACCTGGGACACCTTAGTCGGTGGAGGAAGTGTGATGTTCTGGGCAGCTGGGAAACCTTGAGTCCTGGCATTCATGTGGATGTTGCTTTGACACGTACCATCTACCTAAACAATGTTGCAGACCAAGTACACTCCATCATGGCAACGGTATTCCTTAATAGCAGTGGCCTCTTTCAGCAGGATAATGCGCCATGCCAAACTGCAAAAATTGTTCAGGAATGCTTTGAGGAACATGCCAAAAATTTCAAGGTGTTGACTTGGCCTCCAAATTCCCCAGATCTCAATCCGATCGAGCATCTGTGGGATGTGCTGGACAAACAAGTCCGATCCATGGAGGCCCCACCTCACAATTTACAGGACTTAAAGGATCTGCTGCTTGGTGCCAGACACCACAGCACACCTTCAGAGGTCTTGTGGAGTCCATGCCTTGACGAGTCAGAGCTGGTTTGGCGGCACAAGGGGGACATGCACAATATTAGGCCGGTGGTTTTAATGTTATGGCTGATGTAAATACAAATGTGTAACGAGCACTTGGTTTACTCTAAAAGCCGTCAAGATGTGCTACTGCCCTCTAATGGAGTTCTTTTCTTCATTCCTCTCTCGCTCTTTCAAACACACACACTCAGTTCTCTGGTCAGGTGAGCAGGTGGACAGGACAAACACTGCGTGTGTGTTCAGCACTACTCCTAGAACTAACACTTACTGTATACACTGAGTAATGTGATACATGCAAACTCACATGATTTGAAGTGGACTTTGGTGCTATGTGTATGTGTGTGTGTGAGGAGGAGGGGAAAGTCTCACCAAGGCTTTGGTCTCAGCAATGAAGAAGAGTTCAGTGAGGGCTCGATGAAGAGGCAACAGGACAGTAATGCAGGTGGGATCCTGATTCACGCCACCCTCCATGGTGGTAAAGAGCTGCCAGAGCGGCCTCAGAAGGGTCAAATCACAGCCCCTGCAACACATACACACACGTACGTTTGTCTTTCTTCCTTTGTTCGGATTTTCCATCGACATAATTATTAACGCCACTAATAACGCTTTGCTCCACTAAGACCTAACAATAGTCTTAACCTCTATGGAAAACCAAACCTTGTGGCTGTTTTAGCTCTTATTTCTTAAATAGTTATTTTGCAGTTTTCCTCAGATATTCCTATCCTTGTGGGGATGATTCGGTCCCCACCAAGATCTAAAAACACACATGGGTGGTTGAACAGGCACATGAAAGGACAGTCAAGTTCCTTTGAATTTTAATTATTTAAAACATTTACTATTTGAATATTAATGAGACTATTATTTTATTCAGCTACACACAGCGAGAACATTAGCGCTAGTAATACGCTCAGATCATATTATCTACAGAAGCTGAAAGTGTTCTGCTTTCTCAAGCAACCCAAATAATGAGGTTTCAGAACATTTTTAAATCATTTCGATTCCTTTACCCTTAGTGTTTCTTTCTTTTCATATTTCAAATCACCTTGACATTTCTTAGGCTTAAAATCTGTCCCCCCTCCCTATTAGTTAGACCTATTCACTATATATGCTCACTGCATAGTGTGTAAAGGTGTCAAACATATGTAATGCGCTATACCCCCAGCATCACTTGAGATTCAGCTACAGAAAAAGCTAGTTACACGTAATATTTTTTAGATGACAAATTTTGTATTCTAAATTTTTTTTTTATGTTTTTGGCCCATGGAGAATGAATGGGGAATGAACACGGGTGTCACAGCTTGGACATCATTCGGCTGACATGCTCGTATCGCAGATCCTCTCATACATCTTAGGGAGTAGACCTGGCATATACACATCGCGTTTTGGAAAATGGCACTATTCCTAAAATGAGCCTAGAGGAGCAAACAGAGACACCGTGTAGATTTAATATTTGTATCGGAAATCCTTGGGTCCTTACTAGTCCCAAATTAGTTATGCTTCAACAAACGCGTCCACACATGTAGCTCCTCCTACTGACCAGCATGTGTGGCTGCATGTTGGTGTCGAATTGTGCACAGGCTCACCTGTACACCGCTCATCTTTTTCTTCAGAAAATGTCAATTCTAGCTATTATTTTACAAGTCCATAAAATGCTTTTGATGAAATTTGGCAGAGTGATGGAGGACAGTCTCAGATACATACACAGCAATTCTGGTGTAAATCCCTCAAGTGATCTAATGCAACGAACTGGGTAATGCCCATATACATAATTGCAATAACTGGATTTTCCACCATTTTATATTTTTTCCAAAAAGTTTTTTTTTTTGCTTATTCTACAAATTTTGATCAAAATTTTAATCATAGCATCACAAAACCAATCCAAACAAACCTTATTTATCAGATTTTT
>NC_030443.2:12023457-12050957 GCF_001660625.3 Ictalurus punctatus | reverse complement strand
CAGATGGAAAGAAAAAGTTCAGGATGGTAACTGTACTTTCAGCATTGTTCCCCTTCATCACTAGAGGTTGTTCTGTTAATGCAACAGTGCTTTCTAAAATCAGACACACAAAAGAGGCATCACCCTCTGCTAGGAACTGTCCTTTTCTGTATCACGACTCATTTTCCACTATTTACCTGAATGGCCATGGAAAAGCCTGGGTTGCCAGGTTTACCTAAATCCCCCTCTCGCCTGAGATAAATGACTTTAGCGTTCCACATAAACAAAGCATTTACACTGTGGAGGGAAAAAAAAAAAAGCTGTTTGATATTCCTGGACACGCTCATAATACCAGCGATGGGACAAAAAGGTGCACAACTCAATTAGTCTGATAATTAAGAGTGGCGAGGACGCAGGTGAGGAGCATGCACCTGCTGCTGCCCCAAAAATGACTACAGTAATCAATCACACACACTCTGGGGATGGATGCCACCTCTGCCTCTCTCTTGGTCTGACACACACACACAAAAGAGCATGCAGAGGTAGAATTGGGTCAAGCAATTCTGATGGAAATGGACTGGATCGGGAAGCTATTTTACTAAAAATAGACTAAACAGTGAAAGAACACAGGAGCGCGAGAGACTCTGACCAGTTTGGAAGCGTCCGCGATGTCCTCCAGTCACAGTGAACTTGTAGCCCCACTCTGTATTACTCATGTCTGACACGAACCTGTAGTGAAGAGTGTCCCCTGTAGGAGAAAAAGAGAACAGTCACTTCTTACACTTCACTTCTATATAGTGCCGTGCAAAAGTATTCACCCTCCTTGAACTTTTCCACATTTTATAGTGTTATAAGCTGGAATTGAAATGACTTATGAAGTTATGGATCTCCACAAAATAGTCCATAATATTGAAGTGGAGGGAAGAAAATCGGTATAGGTAGCAATTACTTGTATTTGGAAAAAACAGCTGAATAGCAATTAAATAGAAAATGGTACAAGTACAAGGCCCCAAAGTTAGAGAACATAGCTAAACAAAGAGCACCATAAAGACCAAAGTGCTATCAAAATAAGTCTGGGACAAAGTTCTAGGAACAATCAATGTTTTGGCACAAAGCACTACATTTGGTGTAAACCCAACACTGCTCATTACTCTGAGAACAGTCTCTCGACAGTGAAGCATGGTGGTGGTAGCATCATCTTATGGGGACGTTTTACATCAGCAAGAATTGTGAATATGGTCAGGCTTGAGGGAAAGTGGGATGGAGCCAAATACAGGATAATCCAAGAGGAAAACCCGTTCAAGTCCGCAAGATACTTGAGACTTTGGCAGAGGTTCACCTTCCAGCAGGACAGCAGTCTCTGAGCATACTGCCAACGTTACACTGGCCAGTTGAACTGAATACTTATTTGAATATTTATGCAAGGCACTGTACAAGCACATGAACTCGTTACCTGGTATCTCCACATCAGCCCATTTGTGGTAGGAGCCGCTAAAAGTGTGCAGGTCCTGCTGGAAGTCGGCGCTGCTGGCCAGCTGCAGCTCATCACAGCCCTCCTCAGTTTGGCAACGAGAGTCGAACTTCACAGACAGATAAAAAGCCCCGGGGATGTGCACCTTGTCCTGATACAGTGGAGAAAATGGGGCATGTTAGAACAAGATTTCTGGTTTAGCACCAAAAATCAGCACATTATTCAAATTGTCAGAATAGGGGTAAATGGTAAATGGTCTGCACTTATATAGCACTTTACACTGTGTCTCATTCACCCATTCACAGCAGCAAAATGGGGGGGGGGGGGGGGGGGCAGAATAGTGGTATAATTGGTGAGGTATGTGGCAGATTGGGACATGATGGGGCAGGATTGGGCCAAGTTGGGGTGCCATGTGGGCAGAATGAGGGCAGCATGAGGACAGAATAGGGGTAGAATGGAAGCAGGATAAACAGGAACAAAATGGTGTAGGTAGGGAGGTATAAGGGAGGTATAGGGGCTGTATGGTGGCAGTATGTGAGGAGATTCTAGGCGGTATGGGGCAAAATGCTGACAAAATGAGATTAGTAAAGAGGCATTACATGGGTAGAATGAGGGCAGGACGAGTACAAAATGTTGACAGAAAGAGGCAGAACGGGGCCAGTGCATGAGAATTGGGGCAGATTGGAAGCAGAATGCTGGCAATATTGGGTCAGTATATGGGCT
Source organism: Ictalurus punctatus (assembly GCF_001660625.3). NCBI lineage: Eukaryota > Metazoa > Chordata > Actinopteri > Siluriformes > Ictaluridae > Ictalurus > Ictalurus punctatus. The sequence continues at coordinate 12,048,784 of NC_030443.2, read as the reverse complement.
GATGCTGTCATGGAGGCTGCATGGGAGCAGACTGGTGCCAGAATGGGAGCAGAATGAGAAAAGGGCGGAGGCAAAATGGTGTAGAATGACGTTAGGAGCACAAATTTCATACCTCAAAGTTGGTGTTGTTGTCGTAGGGGTGTTTGGATTCCCGGACCTGCATGGCCATAACAGGCTCCTCCATGAACTGACACGCAGTCAGGGACAAACTGTCCAGCATGCTCCGACTGCAGCCTTTTATGACTTTCTGCAGGATCTGTGTCAGGACAAAAGAGGACAGTCAACATAACACACACACACACACACACACACACACTTTCTACACATTCACAAGCATACTTACACTTTGTAAAGGAAAGTTCTGTATTGTTTTAGTTATTTCTCTTCACCTGTCCAAGAAGATCTGAATGTAAACAGCTAAATATAGCTTTGCAGAATCCTATTTAAAACAAGATGTTTTTTAAACTCAACCTACATTCCCATTACTTGCATACGATCCCCACGAAAGTATTGGAACAGACAGGCCAATTCGATTCTTTTTGCTATATAATGACGACATTTGGATTTGAGATCAAAAGACGAATATGAGTCAATAGATCAGACTTTCAGCTTTCATTTCCTGATTTTTACATCTAGGTGCGTTAAAGAACTTAGAACCCACCGACTTTTAAGTGACCAAAAATATTTGAACATTTTGATTGACAGGTGTGTCTTGTTGCTCAGGTGTGTTCTGTTAGATTGATTGTTTAAACAGTGAACATCTCTGAATGTTTACTCCTGGTTTGAGCCTTGGGTTTTGCCCGTGAAGACTGCATTTGTTGTTAAAGAGGAAAAACCAACATGAAGACCAGAGAGCTGAGAGAATGAGAGAGAAAAGCTCTGAAAATCTAATCAGAGCCATTGCACAGGCATTGGACATAGCCAATATAACCACTCGGAATGTCCTAAAAAAAAAAACGAAACCACTGGTGTACTAACAACCAGACATCGAACGGGTCGGCCAAGGAAAACAGCAGCAGTTTGAGATACATGTATGAGAGCTGTGAAGAAAACCCAAGAACAACAGTCAGTGACATCACTAATAACCACCGCAGAGCGGGGGTGAAGTTATCACCATTTGAAGATGACTTTGAGAGCAGAAATACAGAGGCCATAACACAACATGCAAACCACTCAGCAGCACGAATCAGAAAGTCAGATTGGAGTTCACAAAGAAATACAGAGATGAGCCATAAAAGTTCTGGAACCAAGATTCACCTTTACCAAAGTGATGGAAAGGCCAACATGTGGAGAAACAAAGGATCTGCTCAAGATCCTAAACATACAAGCTCATTGGCTAAGCATGGTGGAGGTAGTGTCATGGCTGGGGCTTGGATGGAACTCATGATGGTTCCAGCAGATGTGGAAGTTTACACAGAAACGCATCCAATCTAATTGGGAGGAACTTCATCATGCAGCAAGACAATGACCTGACTGATTGACCAATAAACCCCAAAGCATTTTAGACCAAAAACTGGCTTCAAGTTCGCCAAAAAAAAAAAAGTAAGCATAACTTGTGTATTTTGCTAGCTCAGTAACGCGGTTTACTCGCCTTCACACGCATACATACCTTCTCCCACAATGGCTTCTCCTCCAGCTGCATAAGCATGTCAAGGATGTGGGCCATGTGTGAGGCTCCGCTCAGCTCCAAATCCTCCTCTCTGATAGGGCTACTGTCGGGCCAGTGGGCCAGCAGCAGAGCCAGCACATGGCGGGCGTACAGGATGCTGATGGCCTCGTTCACCCGGAACAGGTAGTGGCGCACAGCCTTGTTGCTGCGTGCATCCAGCTCCTTGTGCAGCAGCGCTGAGCTCTTGGTGCGCCGCTGCTTGGCATAACTGAGCTGCAGCTCACTTTCTGTGATGGTGATCAGCTTCTGCGTCACCGCGTTCGTCTCCTCGGTGGCCGTCTCGCAACGGCTTGGTTTCAACTGTAACAGACAGGGAGAGAAAGATCGGAAATTAGAGTCTCACAAATAAAATATAGTACTTCGTTCGTTTCTTTCTGGTAATGGTTCCTCTGGAGCTTTTGATGGTTTTGTGGTTGTCTCAGAGAAAAGATACATGACTGATAAACGCCCAAGTCTGAGCAAATTTTTTATGGTTAATATTGCAAATTGTCTAGCGTTCAATGCATAAACCATCTTCAGAAACTGTACCGTAACGTCCAATGCAAATACCACTTACAATTGTTTTAATTTAAATAATAACATGGTAATATTACATATACAGTATGATTATTATTATTTTTTTTTCATATTTAGTAACTCATGGCTACATTTAAATAAATTGTGCACACCATGTACTTAAACAAAAAACATTAAAAAATTTTTTTTAAATTCCAGATCTCCTTGTGATGCCTTGTCCTCCGCCTCCTCCTAAGTATTGGGCATCATCTAACCTAACATTTAACAGTTTGTAGATAACCCAGAGAAACGTACCGTGCAGGGGATGATGATCATATCCGTGTCCACGGCCTTTGCGTGACGCTCGTCTGAGTGCACGCGTTTAGCAGGCTGCCATTTCTGCGCCAGTGTCCGGATCGTCTCGTCCGTCTTTATCACGTCTCCGTCGAACCTGAGATTCGATAGATTTCAATGGCGCTTTTTACAGACGCTCCTTTTGGTTGATCGGGCCGGAGAACTTCCTGTTTTAGCTTTACAATGCTATTTATAGACGTAGGAGGAATCATTTTGACAGCAAATGAAAAGACTGCTCACCGTTTCTGCACTTCCCGGAAAAAGGAGTCCGTCCTCTTCATCTGGAGTTCGTACAAGGCTCTCAGAATGTGCAGAGGAGCGTTTAAAGCATCATGAGTAAGCTGGAAGCACACAACGAAACACCGGTATTAACTGTTTTTATATCGGTGAACGCTTCACATACCACATATGGACCAGTAGAAAAGGCATCACATTGCAGTGTTCTGTGTATGCTGTGCATTGGTGTGTCCTGTAGAGGGACACATCAGTGCTGATACTGGAATCACTCCAGTACCATGCTCACTTACTCGCACTCGTAAAGAAATGCTCAGAAGTAGTTCATAGTACGTCGTCACTCTACAGCAGACTGCAAACTGTGCGAGTCTACTACTGGCACACGAATATTGGCAAGGTGAGAGAAATTGTTTACAGACGAAACTAACCGAGTGAAAACAGCAGCTCTTACTCAGTATGTTGCTCTTGACGATCAGCTCCTATAGGTCATCGACAGCAAGGTTTTCCGACACGGTGAAAACAACAAAACTTTACGTACATACGGTTGTACCGAAGCGCTTTTGCGAACTGAAACAAAATGCACTTTTCACCACTGCAGCCCTGCCGGATCCGACTAATGTATTCAAGCAAACTCACTTCGGTTAAAATCGACTCACTAATGTTATATTAACTAACAATCCCAGTAGCCCAAATGCGTGTGTGCTTTTCATGGCCATTATGTAAATAGAGGAAACAGAATCGGAGTTTATAACATGTATCATGATGCCCCTGACTGATTAACATCAAGTAGCTTAGTCATCGAAAAGTAAAAAAAACAAACATATTTGTATTTGTACTAGGTCGTAAAATTGGTATTTGTGCATCCCAAGTCCTGTATTCTGAAATTAGCATATAAACACACACACACACACGTATCCCAAATCCTGTATTCTGAAATGACCATATACACACACACACACACACACGTATCCCAAGTCCTGTATTCTGAAATGACCATATATACACACATGTATCCCAAGTGCTGTATTTTGAAATTACCATACACACACACACACACACACACACACGTATCCCAAGTCCTATATTCTGAAATTACCATATACACACACACACACACACGTATCCCAAGTCCTGTATTTTGAAATTACCATACACACACACACACGTATCCCAAGTCCTGTATTTTGAAATTACCATATACACACACACACACACACGTATCCCAAGTCCTGTATTCTGAAATGACCATATACACACACACACACACACATCCCAAATCCTGTATTCTGAAATTACCATACACACACACACACACACACACACACACACACACACACGCGTATCCCAAGTCCTGTATTCTGAAATGACCATATATACACACACACACACACACACACACACACACGTATCCCAAGTCCTGTATTCTGAAATTACCATATACACACACACACACACACACACACACACACACACACACACACACACACGTATCCCAAGTCCTGTATTCTGAAATGACCATATATATGTTTATCCAATATATGAAAGGAGAATCTGGAGAGAGGTTTCATGTATAGTTCACGTAACATTTATGATGCCTATAAGAGAAACGCTTAGAACTTAGAACAATAAAGAACTAGTTGGTCCGTGTTCTCTGTGTTGCTTGTTCATCACGCTCACCTGGAAGCAGGCTTTGGTCTCTTCATCCAGCCCCTCGAGTGGGTCGACATCTTCAGCACCGCAGCTGGAAAGGTCCGAGTCGTGCTCTTTCTCGCTCTCTCGGTCCTCCTCTCGCTCGCCGCTCTCGCTCTCCTCGGCCATGGAATGGATCTCACGTTTGGACGAGTAAAGCATGATAGACAGGATCTCCAGGTCACGCAACAGCCACGTCTTGCTGAATCCCGTGCCCTTACTGCATTTGCGGACCAGCAGGTGCATAAGGCCGGCGCTGTGCATGGCCTGCTGAGCCTGTTCACTGCCGTGCTTCTGCCCACACACACACACACACACACACACTGTTTACTGTCTGCTGGAGCATAATCGATAATGCTGAGTTAAAAAGCAGGGTTTTAGGCCAAGACATATATTTCTGCATGGTGACTAGAGCAAAGACAGCTCTAACTGCATATCTAACAACTCTGAAGCTTATGTAGTGTTACCACAGACAAGTATTTCATCACATTTCCCCGTTCCTGAGAAAAGAACATAACTCCTCTATACTCCAAACTCATTTATAATGCAAGTCCAAGAGCAGCTGCTGAATTCCGGCACTAATTGGACAATTTAATTTACTGTATTTCTAAAAGAAGCTCTAACTCTGTATAATTCACTCGGATGAGGCAGAACTTGTGGTGCTGCTTTACTAACTGAGGCATGTATACACAAAAATGCCTCAGGAATCCTTCATGTCTGCCTTAATCTAACTTGTATTTTATTTAGCCGTGTAGAGGGCATAACTGATCCTTTGCTAAGGAGTTACTGCCCAGGTGTACCTGCCTCTGTAATGTGAGCACATGCTTCAGGTTTGCGTGTGTGATAATAAGCTTGCGTCACCTTTAGGATGCTGTAGAGGCCTTTGAGGGTGAGTGAGAGCACCCAGGTGGCTTCCACTGCGTCCGGGGAGCTGCTCTCCACGCCAGTCTGCAGCAGCTGGCTCACAATGGAGATTAGGTTCTTCAGGTAGTGGCTGGACAGAGCCAAGCTCTCATCAGCCTGCATCAGCTGGTAATCCTTCACTGTGGGGAAAGTGAGTAATGAGTACTGACATGATAACTGCAGTGCAATAAGTCAGAAGAAAAAGAAAAAAAAAAAGAAAAAAACACGATGGGGCACGCTGGTATAGGAAAATAATCAAATGATGTAGTGGAGTGATGAATGAAATGAGCGGAACAGTTGATAGGGTTGGCTTTAAATCCTTAAACACATGCAGCAGGTACTTGGTACTTCTCAAATCTTTTGGATCTAGAGTAAAAGAATTTCCAAGGTCCTGCTTAGAATCACAGAACAGATTTAACTTTAAAAACAATATGCAAATATGTACCTCTAATATGTACAGTTTTCTGATTTCTTCTGTTTTTGTTCATCTCTCACTACTCTCTCAAAACGTTTCAGAAATGTAAAAAAAAAAATAAATCTAAGATAAAACAAAGGCAACCTGAGTAAACACAAAATACAGTTTTTAAATGCTAAATGTTATTACTGAAGCAAAAAAGTTAACCAATACCAACTGGGCCTGTGTGAAAATGTATTTGGCCCCATAGTTACTAATTCCCCAAATCTATGAAGCTGAATTCATAATATAGTTCAGCTGGACTAGACACAACCAGACCTGATTACTGCAAACCCTGTTCAATCAAATCAACACTTAAATAGAACTTTTTCAACAGTGTGAAGTTGATTAAAAAGTTTTATCCAGTAACACACTATGGAAAACTTGAAAGAAATTCCAGAAATGATGAGGAAGGTGGTGATTGAAATAAATCAGTCTGGGAAGGGTTACAAAGCTATTTCAAAGGCTCTGGGACTCCAAAGGATCACAGTGAGAGCCATCATCTCCCAAAGGAAAAACTCTGCAGCACTCGGCCAAAATTCCTCCAAGAGCACAACGACGACTCGTCCAGCAAGTCACAAAAGAGCCAAGGACAACATCACAGGAAGTGCAGGCCTCTCTTGCATCAATAAAGGTCACTGTTCATGACTCCACTATCAGAAAGACACTGGGCAAAAACGGCATCATGGAAGAGTGGCGAGGTGAAAACCACTGCTAACCCAGAAGAACATTAAGGTGAATCTGAATTTTGACAAAACACACCTTGTTGATCCTCAAACCTTTTGGGAGAATGTTCTATGGATTGATGAGTTGGAAGTGGAACTGTTTGGAAGACAGGCGTCCCGTTACATCTGGCGTAAACCAAACACAAAATTCCACAAAAAGAACATCATACATAGTCAAGCATGGTGGTGGAAGTGTGATGGTGTGGGGATGCTTTCCTGCTTCAACGACTGGGCAACTTGCAATAATTGAGGGAAACATGAATTCTGCTCTCTACCAGAAAATCCTAAAGGAGGATGTCCGGTAAATTGAAACTCAAGCGCAACTGGATTATGCAGAAAGACAATAATCCAAAGCACAGGAGTAAATCCACCTCTGAATGACCCCCAAAAAAGCTAAAGTAAAGTTATGGACTGGTCTAGTCAAAGCCCTGACTTGAACTAACGGAGATGCTGTGGCAGGACCTTAAAGGGGCAGTTCATGCTTGAAAACCCTGCAGTGTGACTAAACTAAAGCAGCTCTGCAAAGAAGAGTGGGCCAGAATTCCACCACAGTGCTGTGAAAGACTGATCTCCAGTTATCAGAAGCGTTTGGTTGCGGTTATTGCTGCTAAAGATGGCACAACCAGATTTTAAGTTTAAGGGGGAAATGAGTTTTTCCACATGGGTGATAGGTGTTGGCTAACTTTAAAAAAAAAAAAAAAAAAATTTTAAATTTCAATAAAAAAAATTTAACGCAATAATAAAAACTGTATAGTGTGTGTACTCGGGTTGGTTTTGTTTTATATTGTATTTCGTTTGAAGATCTAAAACGATTTAGTATGAAAACAGAAGAAATCAGGATGGGGGCAAATACTTTATTAAAATAAATATTTCTGTTTTGCATATTTGTGCAGCTGTGAGGGATTCTATTCAGGGGGTTGAATCATTTTGAGACTGGAGAAATCATTATCAGTTGGATGTTCAGTTGAATCTGAGATACAATAGATAATAGATAGATTGATAGATTGATAGATAGAGTTTTGGAGTTTGTTCTGACTGTATCTCTCTCGCTCACCCGTCCTCCTTTTACGAGTCTTGACGTCGATGATGGCGGCTCGGTTCTTCTCGGTGAAGTGTTTGAGCAGAATGATGTTGTGCTGCTCGTTAGCATTGTCTATGAATACCGACTGAGTTCCCATACACAGCACCTGAAACCACAGGCATTTGTTTAGCTTCAGCAAGGTATATTTGGTTCATGCTAATTTATGTTTATAGCTCCTTGTCACAAAGGCCATTCAAATTTGAATGCTTGTTTAACAATAAATCGTTTTAATGAGATGGGACAGATGTAAACACAGCTCGCGGCTGGGACTTGACGGCTCCTTTTGCACAGCGACACACAATGGGATCCGTCAGCCACTCTTTATACCACACTGCTTAAAATGACTGCTGACTTTAAGGGTGAATTAATACCTTGACGGATCCTTATTCAGATTAAAAACTATTGTTCTAATGAATTCGTTTGAAATCCGGGTGAAATTATCTATTGAATAAGGGTGAGAAATTGGGCTCAGTGTGTACGCGAGTACGCATTTTCATACCTCAGGGAAGATGACTAGGACATGCAGAGTGAAGATGTTGGTACGTTTGAGTTGGTGTGGTAGCTGTTGAATGCAGTGGTCAGTGTAGCTTGCAGTAACTTCAGACCACTGAGGACACGCGTTCAGATTTCTCAAGATGTCCGCCACTGTGCTGGCCCAGTCCAAACCGATGCGACTGCAATGACACAAAAAGGTGCTGAAATATCATTATATGATTTATTAAAGTCCTTTAGAACATACACCTGAAACGTTCAGTTGTGTTTACGAAGTCTTCCTGAACCCAACCTTTCGTAATTATACAGTAATGTCCTCCCGAATGGCAAATATTGGTTTAACAAGTGCTCACGGATGTAAAGTGGCAATGAGTGATAATTAAGGGCTCAACAACAATAAAAACCATGTGCTGTGCAAAGCGGGCATAAAAAGATTTATGGTGATTTAAATGCTTTTACGTGAATTCGCAATTTAAATAAAACGAAGAACTGTAAAAGCTCGTTTGTTTGCCATATCGACAGTAAAAGTGGAAACATTTCCAAGAGGGAAGTGTGAACATAAAGCATTGGGCATAGGATATCTACACACATCCTCAAGCTGAACGAATAAGCCACCCCCCTTCAAATGTAACTTAAGACCATTTAATGTATGTCCTTCTTTGGACCACTTTTGGTAGGTAGTAACCACTGCATACCAGGAACACCCCACAAGACCTGCTGTTTTGGAGATGCTCTGACCCAGCCGTCTCACCAGCACAATTTGGCCCTTGTCAAAGTCGCTCAGATCCTTACGCTTGCCCATTTTTCCTGCTTCCAACACAGCAACTTCGAGAACTGACTGTTCACTTACTGCCTAATATATCACACCCTTTGCCAGGTTCCAATTTAACCAGATAATCCATGTTATTCATGTCACCTGTCAGTGGTTTTAATGTTATGGCTGATTTTCAATCACACATTTTAATACCCATCCATCCTCCAGCACGGAGCCTATCCCAAGAGATTCGGGGCACGACGCAGGGGACGAGGTGCCGGCCCATCACAGGGCACATACATGCACACACTCGCTCACTACGGACAATTTGGAAACGCCAATCAGTCTACAACACATGTCTTCGGACTGGTGGAGCAAACTGAAGTAACCGGAGGAAACCCTCCATGCTTACTCTGGACACACAGGGCAGGGGTGGGAATTGAACCCCCAACCCTGGAGGTGCGAGGCAGACGTGCTAACCACTAAGCCACATTTTAATGTGATGCAATTTCAAAAAAATTCATCTAAAAGGAAAAAAAAGGAAAATCGAATGCCTAATTTTTACGACCATGCAAAATCAAGGCCTAATGAATGAACGAATGATTTAATTAATTAATTAATTAAGAGTCCTTGTGTATCAGTAATGAAATGACACTGGGTCCTGCTTGGCTTTATTCCTTTCGGGAATTTGTAATTGATTTGATCGAGGTTGTGAGAATCTCTGACCTGTCCAAGCACACGGCTCCAAGGCCGAACAGAAGCTGGGTGGTTTTCCAGCCTTCCGTTTCGTCGATCGCTCCATTGGCCGGCGCCAGCAGCTCGTATTTCTCAGAAAGAGCCTCGGTGACGGCGGCGTCGGCCTCGGCGGGTGAGATGCGCAGAAGCAGCTGCCCTAGAAGCCCGAGTGTCAGGTGGTAGGCCTCGTTCAGACAGCCGGCATTAGAGATGACCACACGGAAGAGCAGAGGCAGGATAGGGCTCAGCCCGGAGAGGGAAATCGTAGTGCCCTGCAGAGTCAAAGGCCAAACAGAACAGAACAATACCGGTCAGGAAGAATCGGGAACATCTCGACACGTATACGGAGTATGATTAATCGAAAGTGGTTCATAAAGATGCTCGTCTTAAACATTGCGCCACATCTGATCACTAATATTGCTAAAAATGCTCAATTATAAAAGTCAGGTCTGCATCCTATAAGTTTACAGTTGAGTGCAAAAGTTTGCATCCCCTCAGGAGAAAATGAAGACAGGAAAGAAATGTATTTTTTAGCAGCAGATGTTGTGTATTAGGGTGGGTATAAGGGGTGTACATTTTTGCCTTCAACTGTAAGTAACTTTGGAGTATAAACGTAAACCAAAAAAAACTACGTTTTTAAATGTTACCGGTTTGGCTGGAGGTAACATGGCTGCCAGCAATCCCAGAATCCTCTCCCTGGAACACTCTGCGAACACCTGTTCCTGCAGAGGCCCTTTAGGCATCCGGTCTTCCTGCTCGTTATTCGTGGCCAGGTGCTCGGAGGTGGGAGACGTGATGGTATCTCCACTGGAATCGGCAGCTGAGAGAGAAAATCACCATCACTGTACAGTGCAGGAATTAGACGGGTTACTTCTGTATATTTATATTCAGTGACTAAAAATCTCCCAGACTTCACCATTTCTTTTATGCATTTAAATCCATGAGGCAAGTATTCAATTCAAACATAACATGTCTCACACCTTTCTACTCTCGCACACCATCACTCTCCTCCTCTCGCACACCATCACTCTCTCGCACACCATCACACTCCTCCTCTCGCACACCATCACTCTCCTCCTCTCCTCTCGCACACCATCACTCTCTCGCACACCATCACTCTCCTCTCCTCCTCTCGCACACCATCACTCTCCTCCTCTCCTCTCGCACACCATCACTCTCCTCCTCTCCTCTCGCACACCATCACTCTCTCGCACACCATCACTCTCCTCTCCTCCTCTCGCACACCATCACTCTCTCGCACACCATCACTCTCCTCTCCTCCTCTCGCACACCATCACTCTCCTCCTCTCCTCTCGCACACCATCACTCTCCTCCTCTCCTCTCGCACACCATCACTCTCTCGCACACCATCACTCTCCTCTCCTCCTCTCGCACACCATCACTCTCTCGCACACCATCACTCTCCTCTCCTCCTCTCGCACACCATCACTCTCCTCCTCTCCTCTCTCACACCATCACTCTCCTCCTCTCCTCTCGCACACCATCACTCTCCTCCTCTCCTCTCGCACACCATCACTCTCTCGCACACCATCACTCTCCTCTCCTCCTCTCGCACACCATCACTCTCTCGCACACATCACACTCCTCCTCTCCTCTCGCACACATCACACTCCTCCTCTCCTCTCGCACACATCACACTCCTCCTCTCCTCTCGCACACATCACACTCCTCCTCTCGCACACATCACACTCCTCCTCTCGCACACATCACACTCCTCCTCTCCTCTCGCACACATCACACTCCTCCTCTCGCACACATCACACTCCTCCTCTCCTCTCGCACACCATAACACTCCTCCTCTCCTCTCGCACACCATCACTCTCCTCCTCTCCTCTCGCACACATCACTCTCCTCCTCTCCTCTCGCACACATCACACTCCTCCTCTCCTCTCGCACACCATCACTCTCCTCCTCTCCTCTCGCACACCATCACTCTGCTCCTCTCCTCTCGCACACCATCACTCTCCTCCTCTCCTCTCGCACACATCACACTCCTCCTCTCGCACACATCACACTCCTCCTCTCGCACACATCACACTCCTCCTCTCCTCTCGCACACCATAACACTCCTCCTCTCCTCTCGCACACCATCACACTCCTCCTCTCGCACACCATCACACTCCTCCTCTCCTCTCGCACACCATCACACTCCTCCTCTCGCACACCATCACTCTCCTCCTCTCCTCTCGCACACCATCACGCTCCTCCTCTCGCACACCATCACTCTCCTCCTCTCCTCTCGCACACCATCACGCTCCTCCTCTCGCACACCATCACTCTCCTCCTCTCCTCTCGCACACATCACACCCCTCCTCTCCTCTCGCACACCATAACACTCCTTTGTACCCTCACACTCGCTTATACTCTCTCATAAGCAATCATAATCTCCGACACATCTTTATATCTGACAAGCAATCATACTCTCTCCTATGCCTTTATACACACCATCATACTCTCTCAAACACACCATCATACATCAACATGCTCTCACACACCATCCTACTCTCACACACACACACTCCTACTCACACACCATCCTACTCTCTCACACATTATACTCTCACACACACCATCCTACTGTCTCACACATTATACTCTCACACACCATCCTACTCTCTCACACATTATACTCTCACACACACCATCCTACTGTCTCACACATTATACTCTCACACACACCATCCTACTGTCTCACACATTATACTCTCACACACACCATCCTACTGTCTCACACATTATACTCTCACACACACCATCCTACTGTCTCACACATTATACTCTCACACACCACCCTACTCTCTCACACATTATACTCTCACACACACCATCCTACTGTCTCACACATTATACTCTCACACACACCATCCTACTGTCTCACACATTATACTCTCACACACCACCCTACTCTCTCACACATTATACTCTCACACACATTATACTCTCACACACATTATACTCTCACACACATTATACTCTCACACACATTATACTCTCACACACATTATACTCTCACACACATTATACTCTCACACACATTATACTCTCACACACATTATACTCTCACACACACACACCATCCTACTCTCACACACATTATACTCTCACACACATTATACTCTCACACACACCATCCTACTCTCACACACATTATACTCTCACACACACCATCCTACTCTCACACACATTATACTCTCACACACATTATACTCTCACACACACCATCCTACTCTCACACACACCATCCTACTCTCACACACATTATACTCTCACACACATTATACTCTCACACACACCATCCTACTCTCACACACATTATACTCTCACACACATTATACTCTCACACACATTATACTCTCACACACATTATACTCTCACACACATTATACTCTCACACACACCATCCTACTCTCACACACATTATACTCTCACACACATTATACTCTCACACACACCATCCTACTCTCTCTCAAACCATCCTACTCTCTCACAAATTATACTCTCACACATCCAATCATACGTGCTCTCACACACAATCCTAGTCTCTCACATGCATTTATATTCTCTCTCAGACACACACACACGCAAACACACCTTCATACTTTCTATTACAATATCACTCTCTCACCCTTGCCACCATACACTCTCACACACCACTATATTCTCCTACACTCTCACACACACACACCATCATGCTCTCTCACACTATTAAAGCTAACTGATAAATAGGTGGTATCGATGTGTAGCTTGAACATGATAATTTAACGATAAATGTTATTAACCTTCTTGGAAATCTACACTGGAATATGCCATGCTGTCTCACCTCTGAGCTCTGGAGACAGTGTGCCTTCACTGGACAGCGATGGAGAATCCAGTGCATCGTCTGCAGACAACGTTTTATAAAGAGAGGATGGTGGAGAGCAGAGAGCTGCAGTGCTGCCAGGCAGTGAGGATGTGTCCGAGATGCTGAGCTCCTGACTGCGCTCTGGGCTGGGAGGACAAGGCTCCGGCTCATTAGGGGAGAGCAAAGACAAAAGAGCTGAAGCACGCAAACCTGCAGGAGGTGAAGAGACAGATAGGAACAGAAAACCGAAGAGATGTACAGACAAGTCAGACCATGATAAAGCACAATTATAAAGACAAAGATAAACGACGGGGCTCATTTCTCTCATGCGTATTAGTACAGAACGTTTCCAGAGAAACGGGGCGTTTTGGACGGATGTCATTCATCAGCTTTGCAAGCTGAGTGCAAAGTTTCACCTCCTACGGCCTCAGACGCATGTTTCCGACACGCGTGATAAAGGACACTCATCCGCAACGTTTCTCTGGAAACTTTGTGGACTATGCTTCATTTTTACTACATCCATCATCTTGACTGAAGAACACCACCGTTACTTCCTGGATTCTTCTTCATATATTACCTTTTCCTGTCTGGCCCTTCATCAGACACTCAGTGATGAGCTGGGAGCATCGGCTTTGCAGCGCCGCAGCGTCACCTTGAGCCACGGTATCTGTTGACTCGCTCATCAGCTCGGAGGTGAACAAGGCCAGGCTGGCAAACAGGAGCCAAGAGTAGTTGTGGATGTACGGCTGGATGAGCCTGTGCCGATCGCTGATGCGGATGGTCACCATGGGGTAGACTGTGATCCGGTGCGTGGGAAGATGACTGCGGAAAAACATTCAAGAAATCGTTATAGTCAGGATCGACTATCGGAGGCGGTTCCGTTCACGTTATTAACACAGATTTCTCTGAAGGAAACTGCTGTGACCTTTCCTAAACTCTCTACCTGTCGGGGTATTTCTTGGCGTTGTAGCAGCCGAAGCAGAGGTCGAAGTCCTCGCAGACGTTGCAGTTGATCCTGCTGCCTACGATAAGACCCTGGCAGTGATCACAAGCGTACTCCATGTTCACCATCTCGTGCTCGTCCTCGTGCCCTTCGGGCTTGGCGCCACCTGTAGAGTAAGAGCAGAATCGTAAGAAAATAATGCCTTCCGCTGACACCATAAAAACAGGCGTTTTAAAACATCACAGCAAGGAACACGTTATATACGCGGATAACCGGTTATACGATTTCAAAACATTGTCACGACTCCTGTAATGAGACTGCCTCAACAGGGAAGATTGTTTGAGCACGCCTCTGAGGTAAAGAGATAGAGATAAAGAGATAAGATTACAGAGTTCTTTGGAACTACTGTTTCACGAGGTGGAACTGTGCCACCGCGGCAGACGACTGTACTCATAACACTGTTATACGTCGTATAGTTGATTAGCAGGAAATAAACACTCCAGGGCTTGCTGTTAAAATAATTAAAAATGGGGTGGATTTCGAAACCTGTTTTCCAACACAACAGCACATCCAGAAGTGTTTTATTCCTCCTATTACAAGAGGAAAAATCCATTTAGAGTTACATCTAATATTGTGGAGCATCCAGGAGACAATTGAGTTCCCTTTTTAAAAAATTTTTTTTTTTACGTCATTTACGTTATAGCCACTATAAATAGTCCTTCCCTCTCCATCCTCTCTCGTCTTCTTGCTGTGTAACAACTTTCCGTGTTCTAAAAACAAAAACAGCCTAACACATGCTTTGCTACTGCTTGAACGAGGAGTTAAGAGTTCAGCGGCTCACTGAGGAAGCAGGTCTTGCACAGGTCCATGTCCGTGCACTGCAGACAGCGGTAGCGGTGTCCGGGAGCGATTCTCTCACATCCGTCACACGAGATCTCCACGTTCAACAGATCACAGTACCGCGCAATGAACATGTGCATCTGCAAAGAGCAAAGGACACATCGACCAACAGTGGATTTTACTGATATAACTAAGTAACTCAGTTGCGCAGTACCTTTTGTTAAAAACCGATTGTTTTTAAAGTTGAATGAAAACCTAACACTCAAAGTAGAATACTGCTGAACTTTATTACAAAAATAAACAGTACTGACTGCACCATGAAAATGTACTGTACTTTTTAAAAATAAAAAAAATATATATATATATATATATATATATATATATATATATATATATATATATATATATATATATATATATATATATATATATATATATATATATATAAAAATAAAAAGCTGGTATATATAAAATATTTACACACAAAAAATATAATATAATATAATATAATATATATATATATATATATATATAATATTTTTTTATGTGTGTAAACATAATTATATAATATATATATATATATATATATATATATATATAAAAATTATATTTACACATAAAAAATATAATATATATTTTTTGTGTGTAAATATTTATATATATATATATATATATATATATATATATATATATATATATAAATAATATTTACACAAGAAATATAATATATATAATATTTTTAAGTGTGTAAATATAATTATATAATATATTATATATAGTAAATAAAACATACATTTAAACCGAACAAAATAGTAACACTGCAAATAAACAAAAACAGAGACCAAAATGAATTAAAAAACACTTCAAATAATACAACAAAATTAGTCAGTAGTAGTTTTTATTTTGCCTCTAGAGGCCGCTCTCGTAGTGTATAATGACAGCGGACCCTTCTCAGCCTCTCACGCAATGGATGTGACCGGGAAAAACTATCAGTGTGGATTTTAGCAGATAATCGACAGTTCCAGCAAACGGTCTATCTGGTGACCTCTAATCCACTCATTATAAAATCAGCACAATGTTTTAGTTGAAGGTTTTTAATAGTTAATTCAGTCGCTGATCAGAATGAGCTCATGGAAATACTCCTTGGCGCGTTGTCGTAATTTGCTAACTCGAACTAGATAAACAGTAGATCACGAGATGGTAAAAGAAAAACGAACCAGCGTACATGCGGCATTTTCCATGGAAAGGTTTTTGTTATGCTGTTAAAAGAGGGAGATTTGTGTACAGTGAAATGGCAAGTTTGCTAAGTTTGAGGTTGAATTCATTGTAAATATTTACTAAGAGATTACGTCTGGCTCGAGCTGTGGAGTTATAACAGGTGTTCCCATCCCTTGTTTGCGGAGTCAAGACAAAGAGACTGACTGCTGCGAGAGACACATATAGGACACGTTCTGAAGGGATGTTTTTCTTACTGTTATTCTTAGCATGAAGCGAAAAAGATCTTTAATGCTTTCGATTACTTCTACCATTCACTATTTTCAGAGCTTGCTGGAACCCAGCCTTCTCTTTTTTTTTTTAATCAAGGTTTCTTTATTAGCATTTTCAAATTAAACATAATGACACGAACAGAACAAATAGAACGAACCCCCCACCCCCCCCACCCAGTACCAGACATACATATTACATATTATAAAGCAAGACCACCATAGAAAAGAAGAGAGCAAGAGAAATAAAATTATAGATAATGGTTACATAATACTGTCAGCATCCATGTCTTGCTGATCTTTGTCGAAAGGTTGCCAGATTCTGTAAAATTCCCCCTGACAATGTATCCAATCTTTTCTAATTTAAGATGGCACATGACTTCCCTGACCCAATGACTATACATCGGTGGAGCAGGATCTTTCCATTTAAACAATATTATTCTTCTGGCCCAGAGAGTGCAGAAGGTCATCATGCTGATTTCACACCAGCTGAAAGGGGTATTCTCCGGGGTCACCCCAAACAGCGCAATAAGAGGGGACGGCTTTAACACTCTTCCCAATATCTTAGTCGAAGGTCTCAAATATAGTTGTGTACAGCTTTGGGCATGTCCAAAACATATGCAACAGAGTAGCTGGAGCCTGTCTGCATCGATCACATGTGGGATCTATGTCGGAAATGATCTTAGAGAGTCTAGCTTTGGACCAATGCAGACGGTGAACAATTTTAAATTGGACAACTGTATGTCTGAGACATATGGAGGAGGAGAAAATCCCTTGGATTACTTTGCGCTAGTCATCATCAGAAACTGATTCGCCTAAGTCTGTCTCCCTTTTATTCTTAAGGAGATCTAAGGACGTCGAATCATGCATGCTGAATAAGTCATGGATAACCCTTATTCTCTGCTTCCTGGCCAGTTTACATTTAAAAATTGCATCCAACAGAGAATTGGAAGGGCACAATGGGAAGGTGTCTGAATTTAAGGCTACAAAGTTTCTAAGCTGCAAATATTTATAAAAATGTGATCTTGGAATGTCATATTTCTGCATTATCTGCTCGAATGAGACAAAAACACCATCAACATAGAGATCAGACAGTAAGACAGCCCCCTTTCTCGACCAAGAATCGAAAGTCTTATCCATCAAAGATGGAATAAACAGATGATGATTTGCAATTGGCCCCGTGAGTGGCAAGTCCCTAAGAAAGAAAGACCGATTCCAAATTTCGATTGTGTGTACAACAACTGGATTAGAGGTAAAGCTAGACAGAGGTTGCGAAAGCGGTAATTTAGCGCACAGTAGGGCCGCTAGAGGGGTGGACGCAATGGACGCCCCCTTCATAATGGTCCATCCAGGGGCTGTAGCACTTTCCCTCATCCAGTACAGCAGCGATCTAATATTAGCTGCCCAGTAGTAGTACATGAAGTTTGGGAGCGCCATCCCTCCCTTCGCTCGAGGTCTCTGTAATATATTCCTTTTGATCCGTGGTGGCTTTTTGTTCCAGATAAAGGCTGATATCTAATTATTCAGTTTTGAAAAAAATGATTTCGTAAGAAACACTGGGAGACACTGGAAAGCATATAAAAATGTAGGCAGCACATTTATCTTTATAGTATTGATTCTGCCCCCCAGGGAGAGAGGCAAGGGGTCCCACTGCTCGATATCCTGCTTCAGATTAGATAACAGGGGCTGATAGTTAGCTAGGTATAGATGTTTATAGCTGTGTGTAACCCACACCCCGAGATACTTTTTTTCTTTGGACTAATTTTAAAAGGGAATGAGTCTAGGGGTAGCTAGCCTGCCCCCTCACCAACAGGCATCAATTCACTTTTCTGAATATTGACCTTATAGCCTGATATTCTGCCAATAACCTTGAGTAAGACCATTAGTTTAGGGAAACTCAGAAGGGGCTGTGAAATGAATAATAGCATATCGTCCGCATAAAGCGAAACTTTATGCTCTATCCCTGCTCGCTGGATCCCCCTGATATCAGCATTCTGTCTTAGCGCCACAGCAAGTGGTTCCATTACAATGGCAAATAGCAGGACATCCCAGTCTTGTACTCCGCTGGAGCTCGAAGTAGGTGGACAGATTATTATTAGTACGAACAGCAGTCCTCAGAGATGTATATAAAAGTTTGACCCATGATATGAACCTGGGACCAAATCCAAACCTCTCCAGCGTGCTGAAAAGATAGCCCCACTCCACCCGGTCAAATGCCTTTTCAGCGTCAAGTGAGAGCACTACTTCTGGGGTACCAGGTGGAGAGAGGCTATAGAGGATACTGAAAAGGTGTCTGATGTTGAAAAAAGAGTAACGATACCTAATAAAACCTGTTTGGTCTGGTGATATAATGGATGGAAGAACCCCCTCCAAGCGACGTGCCAAAGTCTGTATTTAGTAAAGAAATTGGACGGTAAGAGCTTCACTCAAGGGGGCTCTTGTCTTTCTTAAGGAGTAAGGAGATAACTGCTTCACGCATAGGTGATGGTAGCGCTCTCAAGGAGAGCGACTCCTTGAAAACCGACAGTAACAAAGGGGAGAGTTGTCTTGAAAACTTTTTATAGAAATCGGTTGGATAACCATCCGGTCCAGGGGATTTGCCGCTCTGCATAGAGCCAATCGCTGATGCTATCTCCTCGACCGAGAGGTCTTCCTCCAGCCCTGCGGCCTCCCTTGGATCTAAGGACCGAACATGCAGGGTCTCAAAAAAGTCTTCCAATACAGAAAGGTCTACAGATGGGCCGGAGCTGTATAGTGACATATAAAAAGTTTGAATTTTAAGACTCTCTGTACATATTGAGCCCTGCTCCTCATATATTTCAGGGATGGTCAGATTAGCAGTTCTTAGTCCCAGCTGGTGAGCGAGAATCCGTCCAGCCTTTTCCCCGTGCTCATAAGACCCGTATCGTGATTTGGAGAGAAACACTCCTGAGACTGAGATACTCAGCCTGTTTTGTCGATAAAAGGTCAAACTCTGTCTGCAGTGACAAATGCTTTTCATAGAATCTGCAGAAGGTAGTTGGCTGTGCCCTATCCAGCTCAAATCCTCGTAAATACGCCTTCAGTGACTCCCAAATAGTCAAGGAAGACATTCCAGGTGTTTGAGTAATATCTAAAAACAACAAAATTTCAGATGCAATAAAACTTGTGAAAGCGTCATCCGACAGAAGCAGAGGGTTGAGTCTCCAAGGGCGATAATTGGAACGCGTATCCGGGATGCGAATTCTAATAGTTAAGGGGCAGTGATCTGAAATAACTATGGGTCCATAATCACATCTGGTTATGAGGGGAAGTAGTCATTTGTCCAAAAAGAATGGGCCACAAAACAGATGTCTGGCAAGTTAAGCACAATAAACGACAAAGTCTGGGATACCCTCCCCATAACCCCGCCCCAATCCCACCCCCTTCAGCACCCACAAGACACACACACACACATATTATTTATATTATATATATATATATATATATATATATATATATATATATATATATATATATATATATATATATATATATATATATATATATATATATACACACACACACACACATACATATATATGCACACACATATACATACATACACATGTGTGTGTGTACATGTGTGTGTGTGTGTGTATATATATATATATATATATATATATATATATATATATATATATATATATATATATATATATATATATATATATATATATATATATACACACACACACACACACACACACACACACAATAACATGTTATTTGTAACAAAACATATTAAAAATCACATTTGCTATACCTAACGTTTTCCCTTTTGTAACAACTTACTTGTGTGAGTCTGGCTTTTCCACTTTAAAAATACTTAAAACAAAACAAAACACAGAGCACATCTACATGTGGACAGTGACATGCGCATGGCACTGACCGACATAAAGCCCAGGCTTGACAAACTGTGCCGGAGCCACCAAGCCCATCCCTCCCACTAGTATGTTTTCTCACTCTCAGACAACCACACACACAATCAATACCTAACGTAATGTAACGTAAAGATGTAAGATGTAATTATTAATAAAAAGGGGGATATATTCAGAAGTCTGTATTTTTAATGTGTTTTAAAGACATCTTGCAAAAGGGGGGCCTCGGTCAAACGTTAATGCCATTTGGGGGGCCTTGCCCTGGAAAAGTTTGGAGACCCCTGCTCTATAGAGCCTACTGCTCAAGCTCCCACCGAACCCCTGGTATGAAAAGTAAATTCAGAGAAGTGCATCCCATCACAGTGTAGTATCATACACCCTGTCATAACCAAATGAAATACTTTTTGGAAAAAAAAAAAAAGAAAAAAAAAGAAAAAGGATGACTGGCAGCAGCTCATGAACCAATAATATGGATCAGGATAGTTATGAACACAATTCACTTCAGAAATAACCTACTGCATAAGAAATATGGCCTGGAAAACTCAGATCCATTAGCCCAGATAGAAGATGAATGAAACCATGACGTTCAGGTAAATACTGTACCACCCAAGTTAAGTCCAAGACCGTGCCAAGGCCTTATAGCCCTATAAACGAAAAACAACTGCATGTCCATACATTACAGCATAAATAAATAAATAAATTAAAAAAAAAAAAAATAATACTAATAATGAGGATAAATTAAGGCCAGGAACTCTTCCCCTGCAAGCCAGTATATAGCAAAAATAAGACAGCGGTGTTGATCCTCCTTATTACAGTAAAAGCCCGTTCAAACAGTTATCATCCAGTCACAGTTCAGAGACGATGAATTAGCCAGGGCAATGTTACTCACTCAGCCCTCTGCTGTAGTGATGATATTCTTCTTGACGTAGCTCATCGCTTTGCTTACATCCGTGAACTCCTTTTCCTCTCCGTTGAACGTGATGCGGAGACGGGCTGGAAACTGGATGCCATACCGAACTCAATGCCGGTTACGGAGCAACTTCCTGACCTCACTGAATACCGCCCTGTATTTAGCGACACTCGTGGTATAATCCGGAAAGATAGCAATTGTGTCACCGTTGAGCCGGAGCGGGGCTCGAGAGCGCGCCCGGCTCAGTACCTCAACGCCGTCCTGGTAGTACTGGAGCTTGGCTATGATGGCGCGTGGTTTCCCATCCTTCCTCACAGGACCCAGACTTCTGTGACAGCGGTCCACAAGCACATCTCTATCCAGCTGCAGCGTTTCTCTCAGTAGTTTTGAGACCGATGTTGTAGAGCTCGATCCGTTCGCTTCCGCTACCCCCAGGATCCTGACGTTACATCTCCGCACTCTCCCCTCCATGTCCTCACACTTATTTCTGAGTCCAGTCACCTCTACTGCCAGGTCACTCAACGTAGTCTGTAAAACTGCCACTTCAACCGACCAGGTCGTTAGCCCACCTTCCACCTCTTTAACTGTAGCTTTCATCTGGTCGATTTCGGAGTGAATTGCGGCCGTATTGTTCTTTATTTCCGCTTTCACCGCTTGCAACTTGTTCGTAAGAAAGTCAAAATCTTCAGCAAGTGCACTTTTCAGCTCAGTTTGTATCACTGCTACAATGTCGGCCCTTAGTGAAAGCAGGATAGCCGTCTTCAGGGTTTCAGCGTCCATCTCTTGGCTGTTTGACTAGATTTGGTTGACTCTGCGAATTTATATTTACGCAAATTTCCCGCCATCTACACGCATACATGTGTACATTTAACTTAAGGGAATGTGTTCGGAGCAGGGTTTGCCAGTATTTAGTTATGAAAAGCACTTATTAACTTAAAATAAAACAGAAGTTGGACGGGAGCTCAAACCAAACTCGACCTACTCCATTGTCTGCTCGACAGCGCCCCCGAACCCAGCCTTCTCTTAACAGGAGGTTTGTTAACTAGTTAAAGAGGAAAATGCAAAAGTGACTTTTTTTTGCATGGCCAAAACACATCCTACATGAGCATTTGCATTCCTTGGTGTATTCAGGCGTGTCTACCTTTCTCTTGTCGTCTGCTGAGGCCTGGGCGATCTTGTTGAACCATTTCTCGAACATGCCATCCATGCACTCGTCCATCCACTCGGTGTTCCTCTCATAGTCTGCAATCTCGTCCTCTTCTGTCCACTGACTGCAGAAACGACAGACGAGGAAGTAGAAATCAGTGGAGAGTAATGACCCCAAGGAAACCTATTAATAATTACTGATTAAATAAATAAGGCTGGAACGCCACAGTAAGAGTCCAGCAGGGGGCACTAAACTCCAGAACACACCTGATGGCGATGTCATGCACGCTGATGTTCTCCTGAGACATGGTGAGCAGCAGATCAGGTAACTTGATGTCTTCAAAAAGAGGCAGGTCTTGAACTTCCCAGCTCATGTCCAGCAGGTGGAGCAGACACGTCTGCACACACGACAATGCCGGCAGCAGCACCCTGAAGCACAAGGGTGTAGTTTTATCAAAACACAAACAAACAAACAATAAAACATGCATCAAATCTTTATGCATTCCACACACAAACTCACCATACACTTTAATAGGAACACCTGTACACCTGCCCATTCATGCAGTTATCTTAACAATCAGCCAATCATGTGGCAGCAGCACAACAAATACAATTCATGCATCTACAGGTGACGCGCTTCAGTTAATGTTCACATCAAACATCAGAACTGGGAACAATGATCTCGGTGATTTTAACCGTGGGATGGATGTTGGTGCCAGATGAGCTGGACTGAGTATTTCAGAAACTACTGACTTTTACACACACACACACACACACACACACACACACAGACACAAGTCTCTAGGGTTTGATGGTGTGCAAAAAAAACAACAACAAAAACAAACAAACAAAAAAACAAGACATGTGAGCAACAGTTCTGTGGGTGTAAACACAAAAGAAAGACTTCAGACGAAAATGGCCAGATTTGGTTTGAGCTGCCAGGAGGTATATAATAACTCGTATAATCACTATATACAACCGCGGTGAGCAGAAACACATCTTAGCATGCACAAAACATCAACCCTTGAGGTGGATGGGCTACAGCAACAGCAGACCACATCAACTTCCACTCCTGTCAGCCAAGAACAGGAAGCTGAGGTCATCCTGGGCACAGACTCACCCAAACTGTTCAGCTGAAGATTTAATTACGCTCAACGTGGTTATAAAGAGTGACCACAGACTTCCTGCTAATTCAGACAGTCTAGCCATCCTCCTCTGACGAGGTCTTTCAGCCTACAGACCCTCCTGTCGG
The DNA here is from genome assembly GCF_001660625.3 of Ictalurus punctatus. Classification (NCBI taxonomy): domain Eukaryota; kingdom Metazoa; phylum Chordata; class Actinopteri; order Siluriformes; family Ictaluridae; genus Ictalurus; species Ictalurus punctatus. Next base: position 12,024,863 of record NC_030443.2, on the reverse strand, counting down.
GGGATGTTTTTTGTTTTTCGCACCGTTCTGTGTAAACTCTAGAGACCGTCGTGTGTGAAAATCCCGGGAGATCAGCAGTTTATGAAATACTCAAACCAGCCCATCTGGCATCGACAACCAACAACAACTTTTCCACATTCAGGAGTTTCATGTGAACAAATGAAGCTCTTGACCTGTATCTGTAGGATTTTTTTTAATTCATTATGCAGCTGATTAGTGAACTACTATACTATAGGTATAACTAGAACTGTGATAAAATAACTGGGCTCTAGAAAAGTGCTGAGCAAACAAAGACTACTTTACAAAAACAGTTTAAATAGCTCTCCCTTGTGGACAATCACCCGCTTATGACAAAGACTCAAATCTCTCTAAATACAGAACTCGGTCACTCCACTTCTTCGGTGTTTTGCACGTGCTCCTCATATTCGCGACAGATAAATTAAAGAGACTGTACATGCAAACTACTTTAATCTTAAAAAAACAAAACAAAAGCCTTATTCGCATTAATCAAAACACGATCGTACTTGTCATTGAGCTCGCTGAATCCTTGCACCGCCTCTACGAGCATGCGGATGAGCTGATGGTAGGACGATCTGACCTGCTCCCTCAGATCCAGCCCACAGCCGGATAACTGCGAGAAATAACTGAGAGAGACAGAGGACTATTATTAAATGTGTACACTGTTGAGATGGTTTAATGTGATTAGGAAACTGAATAAGTAGTACTATTAACATTGTGCTATCCATGGTGACACAGGAAATAATCCAAGTGAAGCACACTACTTGAAGAATGCTACAAGAATTTAATAATCATGCGGAAAAAAAAAAAACGTTTGCGATATAACTCTCATATGAGATCACATGTTAATCAGTACAGTCTTTCATACAATATTCACCCCCCCCATTACCGCTATTACCCCCTGGTTATCACAGCGTGAATAGAAGAGCAAACACAACCCAAATAACTCATCTTTATGAATAGAGGAGTCGTACTTGGTGAAGTCTTTCTGGCAGGCCAGCAGCTCCTGCAGGAACAGAATGCAGGGAGCCTGGAAGAGGTGTGGTTTCCCCAGGGAGAGTAAACACTGCTGCACCATGTCTAAAACTTCACACACACTCGTAGCCTGGGACTTTTTTAAGGCAAGAGTCTGGAGAACACTACACACACACGCAGACACACAGAGAGTGAGTTATGGAATTAGTTACTGTATGCTGTTTGACCATAACATATAGAGAGACACCTTTATTTAAGCTTTCATGCAGTGTGTGTGTGGATATGCGGATGTGGAGATTTTATATATATATATATATATATATATATATATATATATATATATATATATATATATATATATATATATATATATATATATATATATATATATACACACACATATATATATATAC
>NC_030443.2:12008457-12020957 GCF_001660625.3 Ictalurus punctatus | reverse complement strand
GAGGAAACTGGAGTACACGGAGGAAACCCCTGAAGCACGGGGAGAACATCAAACCCTGGGGGTGCGAGGCAAAAAGTTACCATGCCCCTTGTTTCTATTATCATTTATTATAATGATGATAGCAGTTAGAGATGATGATGTTAGCGGTTATAGATGACGGAAATGATGAGGATTGTAGTTAGAGATGGTACAATGCCACTTTTTCTATTACAATACTGATACTGACACCTTGAATATCAGCAAATATCGATTCCCATCCGATATTCTTTTCTCTAAAGCTTTACAAAAAAAAAAAAAAAAAAAAGTGAAATACATGGGGGAAAAAATATATAGCTCAAAAAACAGAACTGTAGCTTTCACTCAAAGATCCCCTAAATTCCAAATATAATAAATAAAATTGAATAATAATAATAATAATAATAATAATAATAATAATAATAATAATAATTAATAAAGGAAAAAACTAACCCAAAGACTCCGGTGTAACATCTCCTTGACCGTCCCCTTTCTCTCCTGACCCATTCATTTTGACCAGCAGGGAGCGCTGCTTCATCTCCAACTACAGCACAAAGACACAGGTCAGTTAAAACCAACTGATGCATGGCTCATGTGAATATGAAAAGAGTAAGAATGAGTAAGGCCACTCTCACCATCCATGTCCTGATGCCATCAGCGAGCATGTAGACTTGCACGAGGTCCTCACTCACACAGCTCTGCCCCTGCTTTAGCACTGGAGGAGTGAAGAGAGGCAGATACACACACCGTGTACCCGATTAATGCAGAAACGGCTATTCATTTTTCACTATCAGATCTGGTGACGGGTGAGTTCATGTAAAGCTATTGATTGCCTACAACTGTTAAAATTGTGTCAGGGAATAACAAGCCAAGAAATGCGCAAATTTGCGAACATTAAAAACGATACTGAGATCAACAAGTGTCATGAGATTTCTCAGAAATTGCTGAACAAATGCTGCGCACACAGAAATACTCTCATTGATTATTTGATAATGGAGTGTTGAACTTTATTGAGGTTTGACACGTGTTCCTAATGTTTTCTTGTGTTTAGTGAAACGCATCTGAAACCATGCTGCACCAGCTATATGAAAACCTAAAAATAAATAAATAAATAACCTGTTAACCTAATATCTGTAAATTAACTAGGCGGATTTTCATTCTACTACAGAGACATTTAAAGGTGAATAATAACTTAATGAAACAGAACAGGATTTCAGATCCTCCCTGGACTTCTCACAAATCAATCAAACTCTTTACCAAAGTTCCTGAGCAGCGTCTGAAGAGCTGGGGTGTGGTAAACCATAGCCGCCCAGATTGCGTTTACGGCCTGGTCGACCTTCGACCCCACGGCAATCTCGTTCCTGATTAGCTGCTTCTTGCATGACAGCATGAGGTTCCTCATAAGCTCCGCCCTTTCGTCGCATGACTCGCGGGAAGGATCCCAGCGAGCGAAGTCCACCAGGAACTCCAGCAGGTCATCTCCGGAGGAGACGGATTTTGTCTGGAGGACGGGATTGCGTGCAGACAAACACAACAAAAATGTTCTACTTGACAGAAAGACTTCATTGATCCTCAAAGGGAAATTTAATACCCTGCTTAATAGCTGCTTTAGAGCTGCGTGAAAGGATGGAACCGCTCAAACACATAATTAAGTGTGGACAAATCATGAATCAATTAGCGAGCGAGTGAAAGATGTGTCTAATGTGTTTACTCACTTCCATGTTTTGGTTGCCCAGAAACCTCATTGACTAGACAGAAAAAAGGTAGCTAACAATGTAATGAGTATTATTTACTCTTATTAACACAGAGGAACAAAAACAAACAGGTTTATGATTATTATTATCAGCTTTGAACAAACTTGCTAATGTAGCATCATGTTTGCGCCCAAAGCAACTCGTATTCGGCTACGAGACGTCATGTTCTGCCTCACACGTATAAGATATTACTCGAGGCCGGCTAGCATCTATATTTCCCCTTGACACGTTTTCGTCTGTGTTGTATATTTTTATATATATATATATATATATATATATATTTTACATGTAAAACATGTCGCATTACGTTTGTCTTGCATTTTAAAAACATTCACATATGAATGATGTAAATTGGGAGGAAGGGCGCGTCTCGTTATCCGTGACATTGTTAAATCTCCGGCTCTCGGCCCCTCACTGAACAGAGCAGATGCAGAGAGAGGTGAGAGTGCAGCGCGAAAGCAAGACCTCGCTCTTGCAGGACAGTACAGTACAGACATTTGACTTTAGTACAGTACAGACATTAGACTTGTCGCTTGGTGCCCCCCCCCAAAAAAAAGTCGATAAAGGGGTCTGAAAAGTATATATATATATATATATATATATATATATATATATATATATATATATATATATATATATATATATATATTTCGCAGGATAGAGGTGAGCTTATTAAGAACTAGGTGAGGTACTTCGTTTGTTTGAGCGCTTGTACCTGTTTTGTATCGTTGCTACGGCGTTCAGGTTCTCGGCTTATGGCTGGTCCGCTCAGGCCGTGCATGAACACGGGCTTCCACAGAGGAGAGGAAATCACGTGGTTCATCACGGCTGCAGGAAGCTCCTTCACAATGTGAACTTCTGAGAAACACGGGGGAAAACAAGCCATGAGTGGATTAATGGCACCAATATTTCTGCAGCAGGAATTTAAAACACAGTCGCACTGAGGACGTGTTCTAGCAGGTTATGGGTTGATGGCCTTATGTTTGTCGAGTTCACACTTTTGGAACTGGATTCAATATCAGCGCTCAGTAGAGGCACAGATCTACTAACTTGGGATCGTTTCCACTCATCCGTACGATCGTAGGAATGACAAGTTAAGTGGAAGAACTCAGAAATATCATACTGGGTGTGGATTTGAGCGCCATGGTGCGTGAAGCCAGGCGGCCCATCAGCCTCGACACGAGGAGCTGCAGGTCAGAGATCCAGGAGACGCTGATGTCTGGAAGACCGAACGCCGTCACCGTGAACTTGTAGCCCCACTCTGTGTTACTGCTGTCCGAGTGGAACAGGAACTGCAGCTGGTGGCCTGCTTTAAACGTGACTTTCTAGAAAGGAAATAAATAACCAAATATTCCACTTCGCTTCATTTTTTCACCACATTTCGGAGTGTGAAATAGACTTATCCGGAATTATAGGTCATAAAATTACAGAAGAAATCACGTTACATTGAAGTGCAGCAATATAGATTGCAAAATCATGCGCAATTAAAAAAAAGGTCAAAGTCATTAGCACATTTTGACAGTAACTGAGTTTATGGCACTGAGTTTATTGTAGTCATTCCCTAACCGCTTTTTTTTTTTTAATCTTTCAATTTAATTACAGTCATGGATACCATATTCACTCAGAAGGCCAGGTTAAAACTTGATTGGACACGACTGCTCTAGATAATACGACCGATACAAAATCAATTTCAAGAGTAACTGATACAAACTCATAGCTCACCTTTGGCCACTTTTCAGAGCCGACCTTCATGTCGTAGCGCACTTTGCCTCCTCTGGAATCTGTAAACTCCAAATAGTCGTACCTGCCAATTCAGGAAAATACAAACTGCTTAACAGACAGCAGTATGGCGATTCTTTTACTTTAAATTAGAAACACTTTTTATGAGTTTTATGGATTATTTTCCCCAAAGATACGTGTGTAATTCCATCCGGGCAGAGCATTCGCGAGTAGGGATGCACGAATACCATTTTTTCCCCCCAGGCTGCGTACAAGACTGCGGACACGCTTCTTGGTACTTGTTGATACTGATAGCGACACCAAATAGACCTATTCAATTCAATTCAACTTTATTTGTATAGCACTTTTTACAATGGACATTGTCTCAAAGCAGCTTTACAGAAACATGTAAACACAGGATACAGATTTGAAGTGTGTGGATTTATCCCTATCGAGCGAGCCGGTGGTGACGGTGTCGAGGAAAAACTCCCTAAGATGATACGAGGAAGAAACCTTGAGAGGAACCCATCCTCTCCTGGGTAACAACGGAGAGTGTAAAAGTAAAAGAAAGTTCATTATGGTTTGTACATGAAGTCTTTGTTGATCTAGTCCACGGTTCACTAAAGGAGACCTGAGTGCAAAACTGCATGTGGTAACTGCAGTCCCAAGGCCATAGCAACAACCGTAGTCCTAGCAACCACACAGAGAATGCCTATGTGGAATTGAAGTCCAAAATCATTTCAATGGTACTTCAGACCTACTTGTATGGAATTAAATTTGTGCCAAAAGTATCAAACGTAACTTTTCGAGAAACGGCCAGAAATATACAAGGAGAAAGAAGAAAAACACAGTTTTTGTGTACACGCCGCAAGTTTACGTTCACCGTTCTGGCACAGACCCCGTGTGGGCGGGGCTTAACAGTTCATTGGCTAGTGAGATTTGGATCGACAGCTCCCTGAGCAGGAAGTAGAGACTTCAGTGTCACGGATTTTGAACAGCCTTCTGGATGCGATTCTCGGTATATTTCCCAGTGTTTGTACTTTGTAGTGGAAATGACTTACTTACTTAGTCGGTATAGAAGTTCGCAATTAATATTTATTTTTGGGTAGTGTCATACGACTATATTTTCAAGCGGAGCTCTCAGGAGCATTGTCGTCGTCAGCGTCATCATCGTTAACGAAGAATGCTGTTTATTTGAAGACCGTGCTGACCGTTTGAGTTTTTTCTTCTCTCTCGTCGAATATTTCTGTTCGTTCAATACATTTGACACAAATTTACTTGACATATACTTGACACCCTGGTAAAAGGAAGACTGCTCGCAGAAACGGAGTGCTCTCACATGCGACACTTTCTCTGCACGCCCACGTCATTCATTAACATATTGTTTCGAACGTCTTAAGATGTTTTATGAGGCTACTTGCATTATGGGAAGTCGCTACAGTTCGTCCTTTTGATATTTTCCACTGAGGACATTTTGCAGTCCTCTTTGCTTTGATTAATGCTTTGTGTCGTCTGTTATATATTATACATATTATGTCATATACTATCATGTATGTTATAGCCAGTTGATGCATCCCCCTAGTTATGAGTTTTAAAACACAAAAAACACCCGTACCTCTTCTCCGTCTCGCAGCGCTCGTCAAATTCCACCTCGAAATACGTGGCACCGGGACAGAGGAACACTGTGTTCTCATGTTTACTGTCTTCATAATTGTGAGGGGACTCCATCGCCCATGTCTTTAATACCACCGGCTGCTGAGGATGCTGCCAGCCGTCCACATCCCCCTATAAAAATGTACAGCACTTCATCAGGCGAGAACTATAAACGCTTTTTACTATGTGCGCCATTTCATCTGTACATTCACTGCTTAGAGGTGAATTAATCATAATGACCTGAAAAGAAAAGAAGAACAAAAAAACATGCATCTCTCTCACTCACCTTGGAGGACTCCTCTACACCGCTGGACAGCTTCTTGAGCAGCTCGAGCAGAGAGAAGAAGCTCTTGAGAATGATGCCGTGAGGAACGTCCAGAGCACACAGCTCCAGCAGGAAGATCGCCTAAAAAAAAAAAAAAAAAAAAGCAGCGGAACATACTTCAATACAAATAAATGCAATTTATCTCCATCAAAATATTTTTTTTTGGTATGGCATGGAATATCAAAAGTAAAGACACCTGAACTGGGAAATGTATATGCGTGATTGCCTGTGTGTCGAGTTCAGCAGTTTCATGTCCGTTTTTCAATCAAACGACTTTTACTCTAGTATAATCTCCTTTTAGGTTAGGAGTGTGCTGTGGGAGTAGCAACGTAGGGACTCGTTCTGACGCGCGTTATGAACGTGACTGAATATGAATATTCTACTCAGGTTGAACTCCGGTGTTTATTAAACAGATACAGATTCAAATAATGGAGGACTATTCTTATTTTTAAGAAAGCTTGCCAGGATCGCCCGGCATCTTGTTCAGACTGTTGATGTCCATCTACATGAGCGTGTGTCACTGTGCAATGCATTTAAAAGCATACGTTCGTTCATTAATTCATCCTCAGTGACTGCCTGATCAGGGTCTAGGTACTTTTAAATTAGGCTACTAGTTTGTTTATATTTTTGAAATTAGAACCAAAGAAATGTGTTAGAAGATATCATGGGCACTTATGAACTAAAATAATAGTTTTATTTCAATTTTTTTTAAAAACAAACAAAAAAAAACACACAAACAAACAAACAAAAAAAAAACAAAACAGCCCCACTTATGGACAGGAATGATGTAGCTGAGGTTGAGGAACAGTCAGAGCCAGAATTCCCACACCATACTGACAGTGCTGGCATTTCTATAGGTATATCATCGAAAACAGATACGTATACAGATATTTGAGGCACTAAACAGATAGAGATTGTGGCACTTTGTTACACCCCTAGTGCTTATGGTCACGATTCATCTTGGTTTCTTGTTTTTTTACATCAAAAAAACCCTGCCATTTTAACAGGGGTGTGTAGACTTTTTATATCCAGTGTATATTAAACTATGGTTACATCTCATTTATACAAAATAACGCTTAACAACACTAAATGACATGAACAAACTGAGGAAATATGGGTAAATCAGTACCAGCTGCCTGGTCGCCATGGTGACGATGGAGTTGCCGAGCTTGGCGACGATGTCGGTCGCAGAGTATCTCTCCAGCAGGGAGCTCAGCGTGGTTCGGGTGTTGGCAAGGAACTGTGCTACATCTGTTCAAGAGCAAGCACAAGGACACTTAAGAAATCCTTAAATCAAGGAAAAACTCGCGTTCACAGCAGCGCAATCCGGTGTGCTCTTACTGACCAAATTAGGCATCAGACGCTGACTCATATCGCTATAAATAATAACTTCTTCAGTGTTTCTCTCATTAATGCTCAATGACTAAGCATTCTAACATTTTACAAATGCAATTCAGCCATTTGTCACCAAAAAAAGAAAAATCAACGTAGTAAAAATGTTATCTTTGCATTAAACATTAAAAAACAGTATTTTCGGACATGTTTATATTATGTACAATAAGATTACAAAACAAATATCTCAAGCATTTCTACTTCTTCATGCTGCATTTGTGCTATAGACACGCTTTTACGGTGGGTTTTGGAAAACTTTTTTTTGGATTGAATCTTATGACGTGTGATGCGAGTCAGCACAGAATTCATTAACTCCGAAGCAATCGAGTTCGAAAAAACAGCACAAATAAGGTTTCTGACGCCTCAAACCCAGCGAGAGTGCAAAAGGCTGTTGATTTTACTCTCATTAGAAGTGACGTCACAGGTCAAGTCTATTTTCACTCTACGCTGACGGGATTAGATTTACATGGCATTTCCATCGTTTTCAGGCGCTTTTATTCTGGATCAGAGAAAATTACAGATGTAAACACATGGGCTCGTAGGGAAAAAACAACCCTGTGGTAATTTAACAATCCTGTCATATGGTAATTTAATTGTTGTCTTGACAAAAGAGTTTTATAATGCAAGAGACGCATAAAAATGTTATTAAAGGCTTATATTTAGTCAAATTGACTATTTTTATTGATTGATCGATCATGTCTGAATCATGGTCATAAAGTAATTTTTTTTTATACGAATCGTGACAAGATTATATTTTTTAAAAATCTGCTGATCATGTGAATAAGTGCTTGTTTGGATAGTACACGAGCATGCTAAATAATGTGAAAGTAAAAACTATACAAGAAAGAAATGCAGCTTGTAGAATTTAACCATCTTAGAATCTAAGAATAGAATTAATTCTAGTTTAACTCCAACTGTTCATAAAACCTGACTCATAGCGAGTATTCCACATGGCTGAATTTTTTTTTTATCAGTTTTGGCTTACATTTGATCAGGATGTCTCTGGCCAGATCGCCGGCTGTGGCCACGCCTCCTTTGAGCTGGAGGAAGCACCAGGAGAGCAAACTGCCCTGCAGAGCCCAGAACAGAGAGAGCAGGACCTTCCGACTGGGTCCTCCAGAGCCGTCCACCATCATCCTCTCGCACTGAGACGCACACACGGAGATAGTACAGTAAAGTCACCGATCTGTCTCACATATAAACAGTTCTATAATAAAGCAATAGCAAAATGTCTAGTAGTATAGAAACTGGTATGAATTGGATAAACCCGACAGGAACCAAATAGTTCCATTAGAACTGGAAGCACGGAGCTAGTCTGCGTATTTTAGAAACTCCTGGGAATCTCATGCACAACATCTAGTCAGTGGCAGTTCAGTGAGTGGAACCTCCTTGTTGATGAGAGAGGTCAGAGGACAATGGCCAGACAGTTTGAGCTGATAGGAAGGCTAACTCAAATAGCCACTCTTTACAACCGTGCTGAGCAGAAAAACTCTCGGAGCACATAACATGTCAAACTTTGTGATGGATGAGCTACAACGGCAGAAGACGACGTCAGGTTTCACGCCTGTCAGCCAAGAACAGGAACCCGAGGCTATAACAGTTGCAGGCAGGACAAACACTGCCTGGTCTTTTCAATTTGTGTGAGGTTTCCTACACACCTCTCTAGTGGCCACGAGGAGCAGTGTGTCCATAACATTGAGGATGGGGGAGATGTCAAAGTCAGCGGGTGCTCCTTTAGGAGGCAGAAGCAGGAGACCGCTCGGGTCCTGATCACTGCAGAGACGGGAGGGGGGGACGACGACAAGGAGAGACAGGGACCAAAGAAAAGAGAGAAGGAGAGAGAAAGATACAGCAAAACATAAAGAATATATCTTATGCTTTATCACTGAGTTTGCATCATGGTGAAGACGATGTTTGGGTGTCTCTGTGTGCGTCTTTTGTGTGCGTATGTTACCTGAAATAATTACAGAGCGACTCGAATGTCAGCTTAGCCGACTCCGGCTGATCTTCCTCAGTCAAGTTCTTCTGTAAATGGAGAGAACAAGGACTTCAAACCCACAGACTAGAACACCACCTCATGCTCTCCCACACCCACACACATACCATCATGTCAAAGAGTTTGTCCCGCCGGCTCTGTTTGTCTGGGTAGAAGATGGCAGCGCCGCTCAGGATGGCCTTCATTGCCTGTTTCCTCTGAGCTTTTTCCACTGCAGACTCTCCTTCAGGCCCGTCCACAACTGCACACGGCCAACAGCCAACCACATATCAGAATTTCATACTTTTTGCATACAACTGCATTTCATATTAGTTACTGTAGACACGATCACTCAGTACAGTGGGTTGCAAAAGAGAGGCTAATATCATGAACTCTTTATTTTGGCCTTTTTAAAGAAATGTACATTTCACATCATTCTTCATTAGAAAAGTAAAGAACTGTATTATTTACTGAATGTGTTCATGTCCCAGGCTCAGCTTGTAGTGTTTGTTTTTGTTATATAACTGAATTCACATAAAAGTTTTAATTCAGTAGGTAAAAAGTTTAAATGGAAATTTTAGGTGAAAAAAAGTCCAAATAACAAAATATTGTTAAGCATTGACTGTCACGTAGGGCTGGGATATGAGACGATATAATATCTCTCTACTATGAACAATTGTTACAATATGCTTTTAGAGATATTGAAATATCTTTCATTACTTAAAAAAAAAAAAAAAAGACAAATTGATTGGTAGCATCATAATCTTTAAAATGCTAATAAAAACAAATAGTTGTGGTTTGTAAATGTAGTTTGACTTGAATTTAAACAAAAAACATATAAAGACAAGGTGTTTTACCTAATCCACTGCATAGTTTTTTTTTTCATGGTAAACATTCATTTTGAAATCGATTCATGCAACATGTTCCAAAAAAGTTGGGACAGGGGCGATTTAGGACTAATAGCGATGTGACAAGTTGAAATAAGAAGTTGATGTGAAACAGGTGACGCAATCGTCTAATCATAGTATATAAGGAGTGTCCAAAAAAGGCCTAGTCCTTCAAGAGCAAGGATGGGTCGAGGCTCGCCAATCTGCCAACAGATGTGTCAGCGAATAATCCAACACTTTGAGAACAACATTCCCCGAACACAAATCGGTAGGATTTTGGGCATTTCACCTTCTACAGTGCACAATATAATTAAAAGATTCATGGAATCCGGTCAAATCTCGGTGTGTAAAGGGCAAGGCCGAAAACCACTTCTGAATGCACGTGATCTCCGATCCCTCAGACGCCACTGTCTTAAAAACCCATCAGGAGACTGTAATGGAGATCCTGACATGGGCTTGGGAATACTTTGGTAAACCTGTGTCAGTCAACAGATGCAAGTTAAGGCTTTAATATGCAAAGCAGAAGACATACGTCAACACTGTCCAGAAGCATCATGACTTCTCTGGGCTCGGTCTCATCTGAGATGGACAGTAGCACAGTGGAATCGTGTTTTGTGGTCCAACGAGTCGACATTTCAAATAGTTTTTGGACAAAACAGCTGTCGTGTTCTCCGGGCCTAAGAGGAAAAGGACCATCCAAGCTGTTATCAGCGTCAGGTCCAAAAGCCAGCGTCTGTCATGGTATGTGGGTGTGTCAGTACCTATGGCATGGGTAACTTGCACATCTGTGAGCGCACCATTAATGCAGAAAGATATGTAGACATTTTGGAGCAACATATGCTGCCATCCAGAGCAGGACAACGCCAAACCACATTCTGCCCAGATTACAAGCGCATGGTTGCATAAGCATTCCGCTTGCTAAACTTAACCAACTGGTTTCTTCAGCGCCCAAACGCTTAATAAGTGTTATTAAAAGAAAAGGTGTTTACACAGTGGTAAACGGTCGACTGTCCCATCTTTTTTGGAGTGTGTTGCAATCATCATATTCACAAAGTAAAACATCAAATGATGTGTTAATAATGTGTTTTCAATATAGCACAGGGTGAAATGAATTTTCAGATGACTTTCATTGCATTTTCCATACTGTCCCCACTTTTTTGGAAACGGGGTTGTGCATGTATCGTTTTTACATGTATTTTGATGTATTTATAATGTGACATACATTGTGTATTGTAGAGATATTGTAGATATTTTTGTTATACCGCCACCCTTAATGTCAAGTTCACAAAGGGATAACGCATCAAAGAAATCCAATATAAATGTAATTATTATATTAAACTAACTAAATTAAGAAAAAAATTGCATTAGTATATTCTTCCTAATCAAAAAAAAAAATGGAACAGGTGCATGCCTTGTTTTAAACGACACGAAACTTTTTTTGGACAATTCTGAATGATTATGCGTTAATATAATTATTACATAAAGCAGTGTTAACGTTCATACCCTGACAGAGGTGACTATAAAGAGCCCCTACAGCCTCAGATGGATCCACATCTGTGCTCACTGATGCTGCAGCTGCTGCTGCTGATGATGATGTTGATGAGGAGGAGGAGGAAGAGGATGACGCCGTGTTCTCCGGTGAGCCCCGGGACTCTGGTAAGGCAGGAAGAGCTGGGAAACAGTTCTGAAGGAGTTGGAGCAGGAGGACCTGGGCTTTCATCGCCTCTTCTCCATCACTGACAAAGGCACACGTTCAAACAAAAACAGACCGTTAGAGCAAACAAGGGCACGGTGTTGAATGTATTTATTTTTTTAAATCACATTTCCTGAGGAATACAACACACTGGGACATACTGTTATTAATTAAAAGCATCACACCACCCAGACGTTGATTGTTTTCCAAGAACAGCATGCCCCGTTGTGTTTTATTGCTTACTTAGATTCACATACTCACATAGACCTGAGTTTTCTGTAGAAGTCCCAGAAGAGCGGCAAGTTCAGCTCACTGAAGTCTAACAAAGACTTCTGCTTGTGCAGCATCATGTCCTAAAACCACATGTGCAGCTCCGTTACTCTCCACACATACATAAACACACATCCCAAACAACACCGTCGCTTTGTACATCGATCCAAGAAAGACCGTCTCCTGAGAAATTGCTCTGTCATCTACAAGCCTGGATGGATTGACAGAAAATCATTATTGTATAAACACTCACTGGCACACATGTGAGCCAGTCGTAGCTGTGTGTGTGTGTGTGTGTGTGTGAGTGAGTTACCATGTCTCGGGTGAGCTGCTGGATGAAGTACAGAGTCTTTCTGATTAGCGTGAGGCCCGTGACCAGGCCGCAGTCGGCCCCCTGCGTGCGAGTGTTCAGTTGCTCCTCCTCCTCCAGTTTCTCAGAATCCGGACACACGTAGCCGCTGAAGTCGAGCTGCTGAACCCCGAGCCGCTCGGCCGAGTCCTGCCTCACGCACAGGAACTTCACCATGAGGAACTGAGCAAACAGACACGCACGGGATTACATAATCGATTAGTTGGGTTAGTTACGCGTGTCCCGCATTTCCATGCTACACCGAGAGGTTCGGAGAATATGAACGACGTAGGGATCTCACCATGGACGTCTTAATGAACATCTTTCTTATTTCTGTAGAATGGAATTATTATTATTATTATTTTCCAAAATGACCAATCATAGCTTTTAAAACATAGGCTTCTAGAAATGATCCATCAAGAAAATGAACAGGATTGATGCACTTTCATTAGTTCTGTTCAAACACTC